>NC_134807.1:2514492-2516992 GCF_046742065.1 Oratosquilla oratoria
AATTAATTCAATCTAATGTAACCTAACCTACTTGTTTCCTCTTCACCTTTGCTTTATCCTGATAGGGATATTTTCATTTGGGGATTTTTTCCCGTTTGGGGGATTTTTTTTGGGGGGAGGGAATATTTCCTGCCATCCTCTCTCCCTATCTCTCTCTCTCTCTCTCTCTCTCTCTCTCTCTCTCTCTCGGCTCTCCTGCCTTGACATTAAGATAAAAAACAAAACATGACCTTCTGTCATGTGTAATGAAGCGTTACACACGTACGCACACACACACACCAACCCTTTGCTCAAGGGGGACAGTTACAGCTTGCAGAGTTTAGTGAAGGTTTCAACGCCTGAGCGGGGATCAAACTCGGATTTGCGTCGTCGCGAACACCAAACCATGGTCTTCGATCCCGTGTTTGACTCGTGATCCACAGCTATTTCCCACCCAGATGAGAGCTCTGAGCTCATATTTGCCCTAATCTATGGGTAATGCTGTGACCTTACACTCACACAACTGCCCGCCCACGAGTTGGAGTACCGGCTCGCAGCACAGCGATACTGAAATTATTTCAGCCTTGGGCGGGATTCGAACTCAGACCGCTGGAGTAGCGGTTGCGAACGCTACCACTGCGCCGTCGAGCCGTGTGTGTGTGTGTGTGTGTGTGTGTGTGTGTGTGTGTGTGTGTGTGTGTGTGTGTGTGTGTGTGTGTGTGTGTGTGTGTGTGTGTGTGTGTTTGTGTGTGTTCTTACGTTAATGTTCACTGCAAAATCATTACACTGGGCTACATACCTACGGAGTTCAATTTCCACACTCTGTACCTGGTACGGCACAAAATGGAACCCAAATTAAACGTGACGTCACAAATGACGTCACAATTTTATATGACGTCACCATGTTCTGTGACGTCACCATGACTTGTGACGTCACAGCTCTCCTCCTCTACACCACTGATGACTCACTAAGCGAGTTATGACTCCGAGCCTACTTGGCTTTCTATGTCATTCAAAACTTCAATTAACCTTTACGTTATGTTACAAGACCTTGATGGAGTCGAAAGAGCACTTGGCCACTCTGACCCCTTCAAGACGGCGTCGCCAGGCGATTTTATTCAACTTAGGGTGGCTCACCGTGTTGAAAGATTCATTATGATCTCAATGAACCCCTAGGATATAGTGACGTCTCTTCATGGGGCTTCAGCCCAACTAGAGGAGTCTTCCGTGCTTATGACCTGCTGTTGATTAGCCTCCTGGAGACCACATCAAACACTGAGTTTTATCGTCATGCATACACTAATTCCCACTAGTTTTTGGTTTGGGGGGGTCCCCATTGTGGGCTCCCAGGGGCCTTGGGGCCCCAAAGTCCAGAACCATCCCCCCCCCCCCCCCAAAAAAAAAAAAAAAAAAAAAAAAAGTAAACCGACCGTGACCACCAAACCTACCTGGGCGGAGGAACGGCATCTTCTCAGTTCCACTACACATCGTCCTTCGCTCTCCAGGTCCGAGGTGGACCGCTGGAGAGGGACGGGAGGGGTGTGGGACGAGGTGTACTTTGACGATGAGGAGGAGGAGGAAGGACAGGAGGAGGTGTCCGGCGTGGAGGAGCCACTGGTGACTTTAGTCAGCTCCCTTAGGAGCTCGCGCGCGTTCGAGTGCCCGTAGAGCGACTTGCTCTTGGAGAGTCTTTTGGTTAGTTTATACTGTCCGTTGTTCCGAGCGTTGGCTTGGCACTTGGAAGGCGCTGCCTGGCTGGGAGGCCTCTTTACTTCGACCATTTTGGAGTCGCTCCGGTCGCCGCGTATGACTAGTTTCAAAAGTTCAGACAACATAATGGTCGGGGAGGGACGGACCGTCGGCGTGGCGTACACGCATGCGCGGGTAAGCGGGGATGAGGACGCGTGGTAGCAGAGATGCAAGCCAGAAGATAAAGAAGAAAAAAATACAATTATAATAAGCTGAATGTTGGCGCAAGAAGCTATGGTAATATCACAGAGTACCAAAGGGTCAGTGGTGCCAAAGGAATGGCATACCAAGACGAGGAAGAGGAAGAGGAGGAGGAAGAAGTGGTGTCACTGTATCTGGATCTCGCAAAAGGCGCCTTGAAAACCGGAAGAAGGCGATAACGATCTGGAAAGGCGAAAGTGGCGAAGAAGCAGTTTGGCAAAGCTGGATTAAATGGGTGAACGAAAGATCGTAAGCCTTGCAAAGACGAAGACGCCAAGCGTGATGATCCTGCTATACCGGAAGGAGGAAGGAGGAAGGAAGAAGGAAAGGAGGGAGGGTGGGGTGGGGTGGGGAGGAAGGGATCACGTGAGAGTGCAATGGCAAAAGAAATGATAGCGGTGACGACAGAAGAGTGATTAAAGCAACCAAGTCGTGAATCGGTCCGTATAGAGGTTCGTTCTAAGATGCTCCTGGCCGCCTCGACTTCAGTTCATTGTCTCTGAGATTCGAACCGGTGACTTCAATGATGCTGGCTACATACATCCCCGTAGCGCCTCGAGCACCGTCGACT
>NC_134807.1:2521992-2529492 GCF_046742065.1 Oratosquilla oratoria
ATAAATTGTTAGCCTCGGAAAGAATTATATAAATGATAGTTACATAAACTTAGGTAAAAATTATGGCAAAAGCATTTAAAGAAAACCCAAAGGACTACAATAATCTTTAGCAATTGCTCCAAGAAACACATTCCTAAATTTGAACCAACAACAGAGAACAAATGACTGACGTTGACAAAACGTCGACCTAATTTCATTTCTTCGAGAATGAAGATCATTCCTATACCCAATCACGGAGCGCCCTTGTCAGCGATCATAGATTGTGAGAACAATCTTGTCATAGATGACACAGGATGTTGCTGAGGCATTGTCGAGCATCACACACACTCTGACAAATGGGTAATTGGCATCTCATCCGGTCGTAAGGAATGCAAGAGGGAAGGGAAGAGGAGAGAGAGAGAGAGAGAGAGAGAGAGAGAGAGAGAGAGAGAGAGAGAGAGAGAGAGAGAGAGAGAGAGAGAGAGAGAGAGAGAGCTGAAATATTCCCACCACGGTTAAGTGACTCGCGGGTATTTTAATATCAATTCCTCAGTGACTTGATCTACTCTGATGGCGTCAATAACTATTGTCTTTTGAATATACATTTAACGCAATGAAAAAAAGAAAAGAAAAAGAATGACATTATAAAGCTTTCGATTCTATTGTCTACATAATCACCAGAAATAGTCAAATTAATCCAGGGAGGAAAAAATATAATCATAACGATAATTAAAAAAAAAATGGACGTTCGACTACAATAAATTATTTACATTTACGATATCTGAATCTCCAATCATTAAGACAATGGAACTAGCATTTTTCGTAACAAAAATAATTTACCCACAAAGATCATTTGACGATGAAATTGCAAAACAACAAAGTCGCGCGAAAAAGTATAAAGAATACATATGACGTCACGTCGTCTTTGCGCCAATGACGTCAACGCCGACAGTTGCACGACGCCATAGTCTCCTCCCCCTCCCCCTCCCCCCGACACACATGATGAAAAACTTTCCTACATATTTTATGAAACTTTTTTTTATTCACCACATCCGCTAGCAACACCATATTTTTTGTTAAAAAACCGGTAGATTATTGTCACCGACATGATGCAACACATCGTAAACTTAAATATTTTGTAATACCGATTTCCTTTATCAAATTCTTAACGTCGACTTGAATACAACCACTTGCACCATAAATAACATCACCATTCATGCTTTATGAAAAAAAATCCAAATAACACTTTTATTCATGTTTTGGACTATTATGTAATAAGCAACTTCATATACAGAAATATTCAAAACAAAGGTGCAGACTGGAAGACGACGACTCAACAAAGGAACATCGACAGTCGACGCAGACGACACCCCAAAATGTCGACAAGATGGAAAGTCGCTATTATAGAATTTAACTTGTCTAACACACTACCAATGACAACCCATACACTAACAAAAAAATACTGAAGATCATTGCTTATAGCGTTGTACATATTCATTACTGCATATATTATAGTGAAACTAAGTATTAGTGGTGGTAGCGACTGTGAGACGGCTGTGAGGGTGGCTGCAACAAGTCTCCAAGAATGAAGGTCAAAGGTCTCCAGGAACTGAACCCTCCCCTTGCACCATTTACTCACACACACACACACACACACACACACACACACACACACACACACACACACACACCTCATAACAACCACGGCCTATTTCTATTTATATAGTTATTCATGTATGCATTTCATTTTATTACTTTTCTACTCTCATTTTATTTTAAAACATTCTATTTAATTTTATTTTAATTTTACTTCACTAGTTCCTTTTTTTTCTTCCTTCGCCACGTCACGCCTAACCTCCCCCCCCCTCCCTCTACCCCAGGGGAGGTGCTGCGACCAATTTCCTCCCCCGTGGGTAATCACCCTGTCCTTGAATCCAGTCCCCCTGTTCTTGAAAATACAGTGGACCTTGGGATAATAGTGCGTCTGTCTGTCTGTCTGTACCTGTCTTTGTGTTTGTGTGTGTCTATCTGTCTGTCTGTACGTATGTGTGTATGTCTGTCTATATAGTCTGTCTGTATGTAGGCGCGTGTGCGTCTGTGTTTGTGTCTGTATAATCTGACTGTGTCTGTGTCTCTCTGTATGTATGTGTGTATGTCTGTGTCTATATAGTCTGTGTCTCTGTATGTATAGTACGTGTGTGTGTCTGTGTGTCTGTCTGTCTGGAGCTGGATTCCGGGGTGACAACTTCCGGGACGTAAGTGCTCTGACCCGACCTGACCTGACCTAAACCCACCGCGTGATTCTGGGGCACAAAGGGAGAGTGAGAGAGGGAGAGAGAGAGAGAGAGTGGGTAAGAAAGATGGTGAGAGAGGGTGACAGAAAGGGGGAGGGAAGGAGAGGGAGGGAGGGAGGGAGGGAGGGAGGGAGAGAGAGAGAGAGAGAGAGAGAGAGAGAGAGAGAGAGAGAGAGAGAGAGAGAGAGAGAGAGAGAGAGAGAGTGGATGACGAATGGGAAGAAAAGAGAAACGAGAGGAAGGTAAGGTGAAGTAGGAAGGGAGAAAAAGTGAGGAAAAGAGAGAGAAAGAGAGGAGAAGAGAAAGAAAGAGGGGAGAGGAGAGAGAAAAGTGGACGGGAAAGAGCCGGGGAAAGATGGATAGGAGATGGATAGAAGAGGAAAGGGAAGAAGTACGATGATGAGGAAAGAGGAGGGGGGGGAAGGGAAAGGAGGGGAGGGGAGGGGAGGGGAAGAAAGAGGAGAAATGTAAAGAGGGAGGAGGAGGAGGGAGGAAAGTGAGGGGAGGAGAGGGTAGGAGGGAGAAGAGGAGAGAAGAAGAGAGGAGGATAACGACGGAGATGGAAGAGGAAGGAAGAGGACAGAAAGAGGAGGAAGAAATGGGAAGGAGAAACAACGAGAGGACAGGAGAATGGGAAAGAGAAGAAGAAGGGAGAGGGAAGAGAGAGAAGAGAGAGGAGAAGGGAGAGTGTTGGAAGAAGAGGAACAATAGGAGGAGGAGGAGGAGGAGGAGGAGGAGAAGGAGGAGGAAGAAGAAGAGGAGAAAGAGGAGGAGGAGGAGGAAGAGGAAGAAGATGAGGAGGAGGAGGAAGAAGATGAGGAGGAGGAGGAGGAGGAGGAAGAGGAGGAGGAGGAGGAAGAGGAGGAGGTTGAGAGAGAATGGGGATGGGAGAGGACTACTCAATACGCATTCATAAGTTCTTAAAGCAAGACTTCCCATATTCCCTCAAACATCGCAGTCTCTTATGAATTGCTGTTCTCTAACCTCCTAAAGACCACTTCAAATTTCATCACACTAACCATCCACTAACCATCCACTAACCACCACTTGTTTTCTGTTTGTGGATCCACTTGTGGTCCACTAGGGGAGGTCCATGGACCACATATTGTGGACCACTGGCTTGGAAGTTTAAGTTACGAGATGGTTGGTTTGCTTTGGGTCCCTGGAACAGGCCAAGGTGGTATGAATGCTCCAGTGAGCAGGCATGCAGGCCAGAACAACCACTCCACCACACGCTTGCAAATGAGCAAACAATTACTGAAATACCTGCACACACGCACGCACACACACACACACACACACACACACACACACACGGAGTTTGTTGGTGTAATGAACTTATGGTGGTCTGCATCGGGGATTCACAACTAAGCAGTCCTGAAACAGATCCCCCACTCAGGGCTCGAAAGATTCACTAACCCTGCAACCCGTTACTGTCCCCCTTGGGCAAGGGTGTTAGGGTGTAAGGTCCATTGACCATCGGTCGGTTGAAATACAAGTTCTGAGCTCTCATCTAGCCGGGTAATGACTGTCGATCATGAGTGAAGCAGGTAATCCAAAACAATCGTGAATTACACACACACACACACACACACACACACTCGTGGCGCAATGGTTAGAGTTCCCAGCTGCCACTACAGCGGCCCGGGTTCAAATCCCACCCAGGGCTGAAATAATTTCAGTATCTCTGCGCTGCGAGTCGTTACTCCAACTCTCGTGGGCGGGGAGTTGGGTGTGTGTGTGTGCGTATAATGTCACAGCAGTACCCATAGATCGGTCATACATGAATTCAGAGCTCTCTTCCGGGGGGAAAATAGCTGTCGATCACGAGTCCAACACGTGATCCAAAGACTATGGTGAATCACACACATACACATACGCATACACACACACACACACACACAAGCTACACACTCACGCATACACACCTATGTACACATGCAAACATACACACTCACGCACCGGGGGCAAACACCTACACAACAGCGAATGGTATGTACATATTTCCTGGCTTGGCTTCCACGGGTCACCTTGTCTTCAGGGCTCTCGCTGCCGGAGGGTAAGCTTCATTCGGGCCGCGTTACGAGTAGCAGAAACGGGCGGACGGGCCATCAAGTCACCACCAACCCCCCCCCACCCCCACCCCCACCCGTGGTGGCCAACTTCCGTGCAGAAAGCTACCCTGGGTTTAATGGAGGGGAGCCCCCACGGTCACTCTTGAAAGAAACTGGGTTGACGATGATGGTCATGCAGTTGCCAGTCCAGTTCCTGAGCAAGGTAGTAGTGTTTACTACACAACACCTTCCTTTACGAGACAGAAGCTGGAGGCAGAGATTGTAAGCCATTCAGACATTTCTTGTCTTGTGGACCAGACTTGCTGGCTGGGTAATAAATACCCCAAGAGTATTCCCTCCCACCCACTCACGCTTCTACAAAGGATCTCTGACTTTTCCTATGAAGGTAATACGCCCTTCACATTCTACGTTTTATATTTTTAAAAGGGTTAAGTCCCTTAACCTTGTGGTTCAGAACATATGGTCTACGAACCCCTAGTGGGCCATTAAGGTCCACAATGATGGTCAGGACACAACTACTAGTAGGGGTTAGTGGATGCTTAGCGATTAAATTTAGTGATGAAATGGTTTACGGAGGGCTGAAACAACAGCACTATATAAGGTACGGGAATACGTGAGAAAACAGACCCCCTAGCACCTATCAACGAAAAACTATAAAGCATACTATAGGAATAAATTGATGAACAAGTTTGAATTAATATTTCAATTATCTCAATCAAATTCAACGCCACAGGTTAGGAAATCTGGTATCATTGTAACATTTAACTGCATTTCGTATCCGTATTTATTATATAATTTTCTCTATATCATCACTATTCATTTAGACTATTCTATGTCTAATGTGCATTTTATTTGTATTCGTCTAAGTTATCGAACACTGCATTAATAACGTAAATAAATCACATCTGCTTTATATGTTCCATGCTGAACAAACCATGACGAACAAGGACGCCATCTATGATCAAGGCAAAACAAATATGGCCAAATCCAGAGCTACTTCCGGACTTATGACCACCTAATTATAAGAAAAGAAATAAAAGAAGAAAAAAATCCTCAAGTCATCGATATCCATGATGATAATAATTCGCCATCTGATATTTGTTGCATGGATCGAATGCGCTTCAAAATGTAAATAACGACATCTGGGTCAAAGAAAACGACATGACGTCATTCGCAAGATGTGCAAGATACCGAAACATAAATACAGGGGACAGTTGACCGTCATACCTATCATAACATCTCGTTGTTTGTTTTCTTTCAAAAGTGGAACTAATATGTTGTGAATCATACCAAGTTTCCATTAACACACACGAAAAAAAATCACAAAATTTCTCGTGATTTCGTCCAAAATAATCAAAACACATCCATTTCAGAATCAAGTAATATCAGTACAATTACCTTACGTTCGATTTCCTGAGAAATAATACACAAGACAGATATGATTAAAATGCTTCTTGATAATTAGAATATGTATTCTTAATAACATTTGGCGAAATAGAAGGACGAATATTTTATGATATTCGCCAATTACCGAAAAGACTTCTATTGTCCAAATATGATTGGAAGAACATCGAGACAAATTGTACAAGCCAACTTCTTACAAACAGCAATTATTCATAAGAACATAAGAATGAAGGAGACTGCAAGAGACCATAAGGCCTACACTAAGCAGTTCCATATCCCCTACCTATCATCCCTATCTATAAAGCTATCTCATCTTCTTTTAAAACAATCAATTGTTTCAGCGCTCACTGTTACATGATTACTAAGTCTATTCCATTCGTTAACCACTCATTGGGTAAACCAATTCTTGCCTATTTCCTTCTTAAACCTAAATTTGTCCGATTTGAATCCATTACTGAGTCCTGCCCTGCTGTTTTAATATGATGACCTTATGTCATATACAGATCCAGAGAACTGAAGAGATGTCTATGTAATTTTTAGTTACTGAAAAGTCTTTCAAAATAAACGCTAAATGCGAGTACGGCTCCTAGTACGACGTTTCCGTTTGTTACATATTTATCAATCGCACAGCCGCGGTACATACATGACCTACACACAGACAACCGCTTCTTCTCCCCCTTGACCTTTGCTGGCCTAACATGACCTCCTCTCGTTCTCCGGATCTTCCAATCCATTCTCATACACGCGTACCGCGATGATGCATTTGACAAACCTAAAACAAACGAACCGTCGTACGGATGTTTCCTAATACGACGTTCCTTTGGATAACCCGAAGACATATTCACATAACCCTTCCATGAGGCACACTTCACATATTTCATTCAACCGTAAAACAGTCAAAGCCTGTTGTCATGCAGGACATCCCTGCCCCCACGATCTCAGATCTTCTTTCTCAAGAACCAGTTCATGCAGAACGCATGACCTCGATTCAGGGGAACCTGACCCAACTCAGCTTCCTCGGTCATGAAGAACGACGCAAGCTCTTCGACTCAAGGAGACATCCTTACATGTACGTAGCTCGACGCCAAATATGTCTCGTTCTTCGTGGAGAGGTTCTTGCTCTGGGGCAACTTCCTGTACGGATGGGCACAAAAACATGAACACGCAACTCGCGTACATACATACGAACATACTCTCTCTCTCTCTCTCTCTCTCTCTCTCTCTCTCTCTCTCTCTCTCTCTCTCTCTCTCTCTCTCTCTCTCTCTCTCTCTCTTTTCTCTCTCACACACGCCCTCTCTCCCCTTCTCTCCTTCTTTCTCTCTTTCACACACCCTCTCTCTCTCTATCTTTCTTTCTCTCTCTCTCTCACATGCTCTTTCTCTCCTCTCCTTCTTTCTCTCTCTCTCTCTCACACATCCTCTCTTTCTTTCTCTTTCTCACCACCCTCTCTCTCCCCCTCCCCCCCTCTCTCTCTCTCTTTCTCTCTCTCGCCACAGGAAGATAATGCAAATATGAGGTACAGCTATTAATGTACACAGCACGGCAGGCTGAAAAAAAACTAAACAAACAAATAATAAATAAAACAAATAAAACGCCAATCTAAACTACGGTTCCTTAGTGGACCAAGTATCATTTTTCATTCAATTCATTCATTCATTCAATTCGTCTATTTTACTGTCATTCCACAGGATGATCTCGAGCAAGACGAAGGTAAAGTGTGTCTGCATCCCAAAAACATAAAATTTTA
>NC_134807.1:2536992-2546992 GCF_046742065.1 Oratosquilla oratoria
AACACAACAACATTAAACAGACACACAAGCTCCCCATCAGCAGCACTCCAGAAGCAAGAAACATTGATGACAAACACCGGAAACCGTCCCCCCGGTATGGATGACAAAAACCGGGACCCGGGGAACGAGAAGGTCATCTGATTTTCCTGTTCCCGGACGATCTGGAGCCTCCCGGTTCCGGAGATCATTGTTCCCGTGCCAACAGCAAGCCATAAATGGCGTTCAATTAAGACACATAACGAGGGCGTCACCTGTTTGTACGTCATTAATATGATAAATGTGTAACTCGTTCCCTTAATTAGTTAAAAATTCCCGGATATACAAAAATACTTATAATGTTGGATTGCAAAAAAATTTTACATTTCATTCACTAAATACCAATACACAAACTCACTCACTCTCTCTCTCTCTCTCTCTCTCTCTCTCTCTCTCTCTCTCTCTCTCTCTCTCTCTCTCTCTCTCTCTCTCTCTCTCTTTCATGTGACTCGTTAACTCAGGCAGTTAAAAATTTCTGACACAAACATAATCATAATATCGAAAAGTAAAAACTAAATACAACTTACTCACAAATACCCCCCAACTCTCTCCCTCCCTCTCTCTCTCTCTCTCTCTCTCTCTCTCTCTCTCTCTCTCTCTCTCTCTCTCTCTCTCTCTCTCTCTCTCTCCCATCCCATCTGTTGACACCGATTGACATAAAAAACAAAACCAATATTCCCATGAATAATTCAGATGTATTGGAAGCTCAGAACCAGGAAATCGTTTAGATTTCAAGGAACCTCTTGAGCATCATCCCATTCCAAGTAAGGAAGGTGGTGGGGGGGCCCCGAACCACCTTGGGGGCATCAGGAAAGGTGGAGGAGAAAAATACAACGTAATGCTTACAGTAACTTTTAGACGCCATCCTTGGCACCGTGCCAGGCATCAAGGGGGACTCAGTTTGAATAATGTTGCATGCGCGCGCGCTCGCACACATCCATATATATACACGTGCACACATATTCTGTGCTTATATTATATATATATATATATATATATAATGCATAACATACATACACATTTACATATATGTATATACATATAAAAACACACACATACAGACACACAAATACACAGGTGTTCGAGCTCGTGTGTGTGTGTGTGTGTGTGTGTGTGTGTGTGTGTGTGTGTGTGTGTGTGTGTGTGTGTGTGTGTGTGTGTGTGTGTGTGTGTGTGTGTGTGTTTGTGTGTGTGTGTGTGTAAAGTCACAAAATAAAGTAACATAATTGAAGATCTTTCTTGCTATAGATACAATAAATTCATATGAAATTATTTCACTGAACGAATAAGCACAAACTTAAACTGCATCAAGAACATGTTGACGATATAGATCAAGGTTATCTAAACCTATTTCAGGACCACAATCGCTTTAGTAACTATATCATTACAACAACAACAGTAGATGTGAAAAATTGGTTCGAAAACTACATTTTCTATAACTAGAATAACTGGGGAGAGAGAGAGAGAGAGAGAGAATCATAAACGAGTTGATCGCTGGCTGCCACCTAGTGATTTTATTCAGCAGAATCAACTCCCCCTCCCTTCAAGCGATACCTAAGAATTAAAACGATTAATTTCATCAATATCACCCACCTGACTCAGTTAATGTAACCCACAATTAGATAAATACAATTAAGTGAATACTTGAATTTAACAAAGATTTTTTGTATTACGGTTTCTATGAAAAACGGAAGAAAACAACAGGTAGGTAGCGGGGAGCGTTAAATACATACATACGACAAACTTTCCCCCAACAAACGGGGATTAACTAAACTCGTTACCAAAGGCTCTTTGAACAAGTAATTTAAGTTTTTTCTCTTCATGTTTATGAACATAACCCACGCCGTATACAAACGCAAGCTGACGCTCGACCACCTCGCGAGTCTCGAGTTCAATTTCGTAGATGTGGCAACGTCGCGTGTCAACATGTGACTGCACCATTGTTACACCCGTCTCTGTCAACGTGGTATTCACAGGGTGACTCCGACGTTGCCACATTTACGACAGGGGAGACGGGTGTATGGGTCACAGAATAAATTTAACAAAATGTAACAAAACTAGGTTCTGATACTACGTTAGTTTGTAAATAAAAAGTGTGTGTGTGTGTGTGTGTGTGTGTGTGTGTGTGTGTGTGTGTGTGTGTGTGTGTGTGTGTGTGTGTGTGTGTGTGTGTGTGTGTGTGTGTGTGTACCTAATTTACCTAACTGTAGTATACAGGAAGGAGCAACGCTTGTCGGTTCCCTCTCCTACTCGTCAATTGACTATATCTAACCTCAAATTCATATAAAGCTGCAACTTTCTCCCGAAAAGGAAAATAACTTCTCAAGATAATAAAATCGTAAGGTTACCGCCAGAATAAACACTCAAAAGCTCATACAATTAATGAAAGGTTATGAGACGCATTGTACTGTTCACAAAGTTATCATGGAAATTATTAACCATTATAATCACGCGCAAATGTCACCTCACAAACAGTAATGTCAGATACTGGAGTTAAATGTTACACAACACAAAAAAGCCTTGACTGCATTGGAAAATGAAAAAAACAGACAATTATAAATCTGCGCTGAGGAATTACAGACCGTAAAATCACAACAACAAAAAATTGTCCTTCGCGAAATTAAATTAGCTCACAGACCACTAGTACTTAAGGTCAGGCATTACAGATTTAAATGTCTGTATGTCTGTACTCGTTTGTCTACGTCTGTGTCTGTGTCTGTATGAGACTGCATCTCTGTGTGTATGTGTGCGTTATGTGTGTATGTGTCCAATTTTTGTGCATTTATGTGTTTTTGTCTGTGCATGTTGCCTGTCTACGTCTGTCTGCCTGTGTCTGTGTGCGCCTGCGTCTGTGTGATCTGTGTATGTATATATCCGTTTTGTGTGTATGTGTGCGTCGTGTGTACAATTATTTATATACGTCTGTGTGTTTCTCTGTGGCTGTGTCTGCCTGCGGTTGGCTACAGCCCTCTATATACGTGTATGCTGTGTGTGCATGCGTATGTATGCCTTTAGTGACCATTTGTTTATGTTTGTGTGTGCGTGGGCGTGTAGTACTGGATGTAACGCGTCTTTAATGTTTACATTGTCGACTCGAACGCACCTTAGTACACAGAGAAGCGACCCAATCACGCTACTCGAAGCTCCAACAATCGACCCTCCTCTCTTCCTGACCATACAAAAACTATTCTCAATAAAAAGTAAATACGTTTACTATACGTGCCAAAACATTACACCTGTGCTGACGTTTCTATTACAAAACAAAACAAAAAAATAATATTAATAATAATAAACGATAACAATAATAATAACATTAATAGACAATAATGATGATGATGATGATGATGATGGTGATGGTGATGATGATGATGATGATGATGATGATGATGATGATGATGATGATGATGATGATGATGATGATGATGATGATGATGATGATGATGATAGTAATAATAATAATAACAACAACAATAATAATAATAAAATAAATAACACAAATAGAATAGAATATAAACAAAACTAATAACAAAACATTAACCAATTAAAAATACATGATGACAATAATAACAATAAAGATAACTGCGTTCGCGTGTCGTTGTACAGCCACTCTGAAGTCCTGGCACGTCAACAGTATTACATAAACATTCCTTAGTCTCAAAAGGACTCAAGTGTTTGGATTTGCGTCCTTCCGACAAGACCACACAAAGCCTAAAATCGCCTGTTTTCCTTTCTGTTCTCACTCACATCGGATGATTTGATAAAAAAAATATTTCGGTTTAAACCAAAACAAAGAGAAATAGATCAAGCCATACACAGTTGAAGGCTTCACTGACCAAACATTAAAAAAAACATATGAAGAAAAAATAAAACATTAAATCTGGAAGATGTTATTTACTGAACCCATCAACTCACATAGAGTGATAGATAGATAGATAGATAGATAGAGGGGGGAGAGGGAGAGAGATAGATAAAGAGAGGGAGGGAGAGAGACAGACAGATTGAGGGGGGAGAGATAGATAAAGAGAAAGGGAGGGAGACAGAGAGAGAGTGAGGGGGTAGAGACAGATAAAGGGAGGAAGGGAGAGAGACAGAGTGGGGGGTGAAAGATAGATAAAGAGAAAGGGAGAGAGACAGAGAGACAGGCAGAGAGGGGGAGAGATATAAAGAGAATGGGAGAGAGAGATAGAGAGAGTGAGGGGGGAGATATAGATAGATAAAGAAAGGGAGAGAGACAGAGACAGAGAGTGAGGTGGGAGAGATAGATAAAGAAAGGGAGAGAGACAGAGACAGAGACAGAGAGTGAGGTGGGAGAGATAGATAGATAAAGAGACAGAGAGACAGAGACAGACAGAGATAAAGAGAGAAACTGCACATTTAGTGGAGCAAGGCTGGACGTAAAAGGCGACTGGCATTTCGTCGAAGACAAATGACGAACGAAACCAACTATAAATACACAAGAACATTTGTGGCCACTTTTTCAAGCCCACATTCACAGAGCCAACTGGGAGGTGGCCACTGGCTATTCTTTTGGCTTCAAACCAGGCCACACTAAACGCAAAATCTATCTATATATCTATCCATCTATACACCATGGGCCTTCTCTTCCTTATAAGGAAGGTAGCTAGCCAAGTCTACAGAATCCGTACCATCACACAGTAAATACACACACACACACATTATACATATATATATATTGATGTTGATACATTTTGCCTGTTCCTCACATGAGCTTTCTCATTACGAAACTAGTCAGAAATTAACTCTGATCGAGACTCCATTTGAAAGAAGTTTAAATGAAATACATAAAAATGCGTTGAAATCAAACAAAACAAAAACAAAAACAAAAAAGTAAATAAACAAATACACACAAACAGATAAATACAAATAAATAAAAAACATAAATTTAAATAACCAATAATAGACATTAGAATTGCATCTTGATTAATCGGGTCCTAAACGATCGATAATATTGCGCAATATTCCGTATTGCAAAATATCATTGACTACTTGGCCGATGCCATTTACCATTTGGGTTGCGACTAATAAGGATTCCATAGATCAACATCAATAATATTGCACAATACGGATTATTGCGCAATACTATTGATCATGTAGGGACCGCTTTAGGCGTCTATCCAAGTCAAGTACTCCTGTACTCCATTCAACTGCCTGTGCGGGGAGTCCACTCCACTTCATCAACTAAGCGGTGAGTGAAAAGGGGTTTACCTACTTCTAGAATCCACTGTACGTCCTGACATATGGCAACCATCGTTTCTCTTGAGATTAATATTCAGTACTTTTTTTCGATTTTTATGTTATCAATGTGTGTATACTTGTGTGTGTGTGTGTGTGTGTGTGTGTGTGTGTGTGTGTGTGTGTGTGTGTGTGTGTGTGTGTGTGTGTGTGTGTGTGTGTGTGTGTGTGTGTGTGGTCAACCACTGTCATGGATCACTGGCCAGACTCGTGATCGACAACTATTACCCTCCTGGAAGAGAGCTCAGAGCTAATAACCTACCCAGTGTGATTCACCATGGTCTTGGATCACGTGCTGGACTCGTAACCGACAGCTATTTCCCTCCCGGAAGAGAGCTCAGAGTTCATAACCTACCCAGTGTGTGTGTGTGTGTGTGTGTGTGTGTGTGTGTGTGTGTGTGTGTGTGTGTGTGTGTGTGTGTGTGTGTGTGTGTGTGTGTGTGTGTGTGTGTTTATTTATTTCTAGACACGCAAGGGCGTAACTACCAAACCCTAAATGAAATCCAACGCAACGCCCAGCATAGTAACTTTGGTATTCTTAAAATAAATAAATAATTTAATTAATAAATAAATAGACAAATAAAAAATAAAATAATAAATAAAAACAATAATGAATAAAAATAAAAAATAAATAAATAAAATCTTTCCTTAAATAAATCTTACATAAATCCTTGGAAGGGGAAGATTTATAAGGTAAGAATTTTTTTTAAGAATACTACCTCAAGAATCTTACGGTGATATTCTTAAAAAAATCCTTAAATAAATCTTATATAATTCCTTGGAAGGGAAATGTTTATATAAGGTAAGATTTTTTTTAAGCATACCACCGTAAGAATCTTACGGTAGTATTCTTAAAAAAAAAATCCTTATATAAATCTTTCCCTTCCAAGGATTTATGTAAGATTTTTTTCTTTTTTAAGAATACCACGTCAGTACCGAGATCACGCCAAGAGTCTCCTAACAGCAACCTTTGCCCTCAGTACTCGGACTTCCTAGGACATAGGGATAGAATTCATGACTATTTCGTCGGAATTCACCAACGCTTCTATCCGTGGGATCGTAAGGGTGGTCAAGGAGAGACGCAAGACTCGTTTCACACGGATCGACTTTTCGCCGTCCGCCGTCCACGACACGACGTCGTCCTTTCGAATAACCCAATGGTTGTCTATGGACGCTTTCACGATCACAGCTGTGTAAAAGTGTCCATAGACACCCATGGGGGTGATTTGAGAACACGACGTCGTGTCGTGGACGGCGCACGGCGAAAAGTCGTTCCGTGTGAAACGAGCCCAAGGTGGGCAGCAGAACATAGCCCTGGTCCGTAGGGGTGTCTCTAGAACTTCTAAAACACAATTTGCTTAAAATATCATAAAGTTTTAATTCAAATGTTCTATTCAAACCTCTCTCCAAATATACCATTTACCAATATATACAAAAAAAACTATTTATACGAACAGGAAAATATACCGTAAGACAGATAAATGAATAAGTGGAAAAATTTATATAAATGAAAAATAAACGAGGAACACTCGGAAGCCTTGCAACAACGAGTTTTTGTTTGTATAATGACACAAAATTTGCCAACAGTTGGGATCCACTAGGCGGCTCGGTACGAAGACTAACAACTTCTGAAGCAATTCTTTTTTTTCTTTCTTTTTAAGATTCAAAAATTTTGGAAAATTAAATATGACGAAAGAACGCAAGAACAGTATACGACGAGAGAGGAAGGTAGGGAGGGAGAGAGAGAGAGAATGAGAGAGAGAGAATGAGAGAGAGAGAGATAGAGAGAGAGAGAGAGAGAGAAAGAGAGACACAGAGAGAGAAGAAGAGAGAGAGAGGAAGAGACAGAAATACAATAAAACATGAAAAATAAAATATAAAAGAAACAGAGGAAAACAAGAAAGAAAATAAAATGAGAGAGAGGGAGAGAGAGAGAGAGAGAGAGAGAGAGAGAGAGAGAGAGAGAGAGAGAGAGAGAGAGAGAGACAAAATAGAATAAAACAAGAAAAATAAAATAAAATAAAAAGAGAGAGAGAGAGAGAGAGAGAGAGAGAGACAGAGAGAGAGAGAGAGAAATAGGAAGGAAAAGAAGTCACAATGCATTATAAAAAACATGGCCACTGCACACAAGATATTTTGGACAAGGCCAATTAAGAAAGAAAAAGAAAGAAAGAAAGAAAGAAAGGGGGGTGGGGGTCACAATGAGTTATGGTGATAAATCAAGAGGTCAACAGGAGACCTTGCGGTCCATGGCAAGGCCAATTAACAAAAAAAAAAAAAAAAAAATACCCAAATAGATTTTAAACTTCGAACTGAAAATTTCACCCATTTCACTGACGACCCGGTTTGGTTAAATTGTTTTCACCTATTTTTAAGTTAAATCTACGTTTTGGTTGCTGAGACCAATATTCCTTGTCCACAAAATAGCAAATTAATAAATGAATAATACACAAAATAAAAAATACATAAACAAAAAATAATAATTATGAAAAATAAATAAAAAGTTGACTTTTTTATATTTATATAGAAAATAAATCAAGCAAAAATTATAACTGAAATCGTGTTTACAAACATTACAAAATGATCAAACTGCTCAAGAATTTCTTTTTATCTTTTTCCAAAAATCTCCAAAATGCAAAATACACAAAAAATACAATTATTCTCTAAAGACAACCCACGCTTGTTCTATTCTTAATCTATCCAGAAAGTTCAATTCGCAATGATAGAAAATCCAATCATTGGAAACCATTAAAAAAATTACTTATTACAAACTCCCAGGCCAATGATGAACTGCAAGAAATAAGATAAAATAATATAAAAAATAAATAAATAAGCCTTTTCACAACCGATCAGGCCAATAAAAAAATAAAATAATATAAGAATATAAAAAATTAATAAATAAATAAAAAATAAGCCATATCACAACCGCCTAGGCCAATAATAATAAAAAAATAATATATAAAAAATAAATAAATAAATAAAAAGCAAATCTTATTACAACCGCCCAGGCCAATAATAGAACGTAAAAAATAAAATAATATAAAACATAAGAAATAAAGATATAAAAAATATTGTCACAAACGCCCAACCAATGATAAAGAGTAACGTGGAAGCGTGTATTGCAATGATACTACTACCACGTAACACATCCACACTTCCGCCGTATCCTTTGTCAACAGGACGTAGATCAAAATGATCATCACATCCGTACCCAATGGCTGCAAACAAGAGAGAGAGAGAGAGAGAGAGAGAGAGAGAGAGAGAGAGAGAGAGAGAGAGAGAGAGAGAGAGAGAGAGAGAGAGAGAGAGAGAGAGAGAGAGAGAGAGAGAAACCCACTTAAGGTTAATAAACATTTGAATTTCTCTTGCACAAACAAGTACGAGTATGTGTAAAATGGAAACGTGAATGTAAGTTTGTATTAACGACTTTGCGTAAGTATGTATGTATGTAGTACAGACACTGTGGGAAGAGAGAGAGAGAGAGAGAGAGAGAGAGAGAGAGAGAGAGAGAGAGAGAGAGAGAGAGAGAGAGAGAGAGAGAGAGAGAGAGAGAGAGAGAGAGAGAGAGAGAGAGAGAGAGAGAGAGAGAAAGGGGGGGTACAAGTCTGCATTGGGCGTGACTGTAATTGTGTGCATGTCAGCGTTGCAAATAAAAACAGAAGCAGATACAGGCAGACAGATAAATAGACAGACAGAGAGAGAGAGAGAGAGAGAGAGAGAGAGAGAGAGAGAGAGAGAGAGAGAGAGAGTTTGTGGGAGGAGAGAAGAGAGGGGAGGGGGAGGAAAGGAGGGAGGAAAAGAGGAGGGAAGACAAGACATGAGAGGAAGGAGAGAGAGAGAGAGAGAGAGAGAGAGAGAGAGAGAGAGAGAGAGAGAGAGAGAGAGAGAGAGAGAGTCAAAGACAGAGACTAAGACAGAAGGACACAGACACACACACAGACAACAGACAGGCACAAACAGACAGACAGACAAACAGACTCACGAACGGAAGTAGCCACGTGAAAGTTAATGACGACTACCTCAATAGGACTTGATGATTGAGGTCGACCAGCCACGGACCCCCCCCTCCCCCCTCCCCCCCTGACATGACAGCTCAGCAGCTCTGGGCAACTGCTGCTGCTTGCCTCGCAGACGACAAAACAGCTCCAGCGATTCTATCCCCGGGCCCCCACAAGAGAGGTGGAGGCGTACAGGTTTTGGCTAAGGAGAAGGAGAGGGAGGGAGAGTTGGACAGAGAGAGACAGAGAAAAAGAGAAAGAGAGAGGGAGAGGGAGGGAGGGGGAGCGGGTGACAGAGAGGGGTATAGAGAGAGGGGTAGAGAGAGAGATAGAGAAAGAGAGAGAGAGAGAGAGAGAGAGAGAGAGAGAGAGAGAGAGAGAGAGAGAGAGAGAGAGAGAGAGAGAGAGAGAGAGAGAGAGAGAGAGAGAGAGAGAGAGAGAGAGAGAGAGAGAGGAGATGGATTGGAAAGAAGAGGGTAAAGGAGAAGAGAGGAGAGAAGAGAGGAGAGGGGAAACGAGAGGAGACGAGACAAGAGAAGAGAGAGTGAGTAAAAAGTGATCAGTGTTTTCTATTTGGATTGCAAATTGGCTTCCATTCACAAAAGAGTGTTGTGTGGCTCTGGTCCGGAGGGGTGTCACAACGGAGGTTGGGGGTTCTGTGCTTAGGTGGGGTTGAATTGGGGATCAGAAAAGTAACTTATATAACTTCGGTT
>NC_134807.1:2559492-2561992 GCF_046742065.1 Oratosquilla oratoria
TCTCACCTCTCTCTCTCTCTCTCTCTCTCTCTCTCTCTCTCTCTCTCTCTCTCTCTCTCTCTCTCTCTCTCCCCCCTTCGGCACATTCTCTATTCAATTAAACGTTCTTTCTTATTACGAAAGTATTTTTCTGTATACTTTCTGTATTCTCCCGTATATCCTTCAATTTCTTCCCATTCTCCTCTTTCGTTCTTCATTATTTCAATTCCCCCTATCTACTCCTCTTCCTCCTCCTCCTCTTCCTACTCCTCCTCCCCTCCTTCTCCTCTTCCTCCTACTACTTTTCGTCCTCTTTCTCCTCCTCTTCTTTCTTATTTCCTTACTCCTTCTCTCTTCTCTTCTTTTATCACGTCCTCCCCTCATCTCTTCCCTCCTTCTCCCTTTCTCCCTCTATTCTTCTATTTTTTCTTTCCTATTTCTCTTTCTACCTTCTTCCCCTACAGTCTAAGACAGACCGCCTGACTGACTGACAGGTAGGAGCGGCGACTATTGACCAAGCAAACGGAGCAAGCCGGCAGCTGATTGGTCAGGCAAGAAAGAAAAGACATGACGTCATGTCGACCGAAGAGTTGAACAGACCAGTAGAAGGACACGACACAAGGTACATAGATTAACGAAGCAAAAATATTGAGGGAAAAAAAAAACTGAATAATGACACAAGAGGAACAATGATCAATGGGGAAATAAATAAAAGAATTGACAATAGTGTTTACATTTGAGATATAATGGAAGGGCAAATGACCAGCGAGTGAGTTTCCTTTTCAAAGACGATGACGCACAGACAGAAAGAGAGAGAGAGAGAGAGAGAGAGAGAGAGAGAGAGAGAGAGAGAGAGAGAGAGAGAGAGAGAGAGAGAGAGAGAGAGAGAGAGAGAGAGAGAGAGAGATCAGGACATTTCCACTGATGAAGCTACCAATGAGACAGATTTTTTTATTCTTTGTTTTCTATTTTTTATTCTTAATTATTCTTATTCGGATTGATGACGTCAAAAGTTCTCATTTAACCCAACCTCTCACCCCCGTGACGTCATAATCTACTCATTTCCTCTTATACTACCTCTACTCCACTTTGGTTAAGGTGGAGGCACACTGAGCAATTCTCGCTAGCATGCTATTTGCTTTTGCGTATAGACGACTTCAGTTACGATCATTTGATTTTCAAATGTCCAAACGTCAAATTACTCTTGCTTCATATAATGAGAAACTGAACGACAAACTAGAAGAAATTAAACCTAAAATACGAATATTAGACACAAAACTGTTAAGATATTCTTACGGAAATCTAGGACATTTTAACCGAAGTCGTTTCTACTCAAAGCAACTAGCAAAAGCGAGTAGCATACTAGCCTAGTGTGCCGTCACACTTAGAAAACCTCTTCAACGGCGGCCTTGACCACTGACCTTCACCAGTGACCTGACTTTGACCTCTGACGTAAGGAGTGACCCAAACTGGGTCATCCAATTCATTCTTAGGTCACTAGACGACCCCAAACCATCGCCCGTATGGCCTCCAGTGAACGTCACGTGCCCAGGCTATCTTAACAAACAGGGCAAAGGTGCAGCCATGTCTTCTCCATTCCAGAAGTTGTTCTTTGTCAACGCTGACCACACAGATACTTTTTTTTTTTTTTAAAGATATTTTGTAACTAACATCTGTCGTAGTTTTTGGGCTGTGTTACGTAGGTTAGGCAATTAAGAGTATTTTTTGTGTTTTGTGAGGTTAGCTTACAAAAAAATGTATCTCGTTTGCCTACAGACAGAAACCAACAGAAGAAAAGAGAGAGAGAGAGAGAGAGAGAGAGAGAGAGAGAGAGAGAGAGAGAGAGAGAGAGAGAGAGAGAGAGAGAGAGAGAGAGAGAGAGAGAGAGAGAGAGAAAATTAAAAGAAGAATGAGAGAAATTGAAAGAATGAGAGACAGAAAGCGAAAGAGACAGACACACACAGAGAGAGAGAGAGAGAGAGAGAGAGAGAGAGAGAGAGAGATGAAAGCGCTGTTTGCATAATCTTAATACTTACTAAAAAACGAATATAAACAAAGTTGATGAAATACTGTTTCAAATATATTAATCTCACAATTAACAGTGTAACCAATCAATTCGTTTCTTTTAATTTCGTTCAAATAACGTCGATCCATTTTGAAAAATTTAGCGATCATTTATGGGAGATTACGGTCAACGCAAGGCATAACTAGTTCAATGAATTCAAAATAGTTATCAAATACGATACCTTTGTGGTCAAGAAAGCCTAACCCCGTTTAACAAGACCTCTCTTACTAAACGGATTAAAATCGCCTCAATAGAGATTAAACACTAAACCACTGGTCCACATATTGTGGTCCACTGAATGCCCAGGGGTCCAAAGAAGTTCGTAATGAGGTCCAAAAACCACACACTAGTGGTGGTTAGTGGATGTTTAGTGATCTAGTTTAGTGTTTGGTTAAGTCTCCAGGAGACTAGTGAACAGCAACGCATAAGATACGTGGGGAGAGTAGCACACGCTCA
>NC_134807.1:2566992-2569492 GCF_046742065.1 Oratosquilla oratoria
ACTCCCATATGTTCGTCTATTATCTTACATATTCACCCATTTATCTATTCATCATCTGCTTATTTGTTTATTCGCTTTTTAATCTATTTCTATTACTTCCAAATATTTGTCTATTAACAACTATTTACCCATTTATCTATTCATCTGCTCTTTTGTCTATTCGCTTTTTAATCTATTTCTATTACTTCCATATATTTCTGTACTATCTTACCTATTTACCCATTTATCTATTCATCTCCTTATTTGTCTATTCGTTTTATCTATTTCATTTATGTTTGTTTACCTATTTACCCATATAATTATGCATTTGTTTATTTATTCGCTTAACTACTTCCTATTTATCTTTTTCATTTACTTGCTTATATTTCTTTTGTTTACCCATTTCATTTATTCGTTTATTCATTTATCTGACCTTGTTATGAACAGAAATGTTTATCACTGTCACTGTTCAAGAAGAAAAAGAAGAAAAAGACTAAGTAGAAGAAGGCAAAGGAGATGACGAAGAAGACGAGGAAGAGGAGAAAGAGGCAGGGAAAGAGAAAGAAGACAAAGAGGAGGAAAAAGAAGAAAAAGAAGACGAGGACGAAAAAGAAGACGAGGAAGAGGAGAAAGAGGCAGAAGAAGAGAAGACAAAGACGAGGAAAAAGAAGAAAAAGAAGAAAAAAGACAAAGACGAAGAAGACGAGGAAGAGGAGAAAGAGGCAGGGAAAGAGAAAGAAGACAAAGAGGAGGAAAAAGAAGAAAAAGAAGACGAGGAAGAGGAGAAAGAGGCAGAAGAAGAAAAAGAAGAAAAAGACGAGGAAAAAGAAGAAAAAGAAGACGAGGACGAAAAAGAAGACGAGGAAGAGGAGAAAGAGGCAGGAGAAGAGAAAGATGACAAAGACGAGGAAAAAGAAGAAAAAGAAGACGAGGAAGAAAAAAGACGAAGACGAAGAAGACGAGGAAGAAAAATGATGAAGAAGAAGAAAAACAACAACAAAGGCTTGCAAGAGTTCAGCGCCGTAGGAGGGGTGCTATAGAAGTTGGTGGGCAGACTACACCAGAAGCTCTCGAGGTCCAAAGAGTATTACGAGTAGACGCGTCTGGAGGCGAAGAAAGATAGCAATCATTCTCACCACAAGTCTCAACATAAGAACAACATAGGAGAATGCAAGGGACCCTAAGGCCTTCACTAGGCAGTTCCATGTCCCTTACCACCTGCCATCCCTATCCATAAAGGTATCTAATCTTCTCTCTTGTTCCAGAAGACTAGAAAACTACAAGAGTCTCCAAAGGTCCTCAAGCTCGACCAAAGATCTCTACAAGAAGAAACGTTGGACTGTTGGGTGTGAGCAACCAGTGAAGAACCAACACCGGCTACCTGCACAAGATGGTCCTATGAACCGTACGTCGGATAGGATCACCTCCCCCATGCAAGTCTTCAAATCTTATCAACACCTTCCCTCAACAACTGGAGGTGCAACCCTGAGGGCCTGGGATTCGGTTCTCGGATTGAGCCCAAAAATTTTCAGTATCCGCTTTGACCATGTTTTCATTTTTTTTTTTTTTTTTTTTGCGTTCTGAAAGCTGGAAACCAACCGGCGACTGCTCTTCGCCTCTTCCTCGTACGAGCTGGTGACACTGCCGAAGAAGAATATGTAAAGAGCTTCTGGATGAGAAGCGAGGAGTATGATAGTAGGGAGACTATATCTGGAGAGAGCATTCGGAAGAGTCTGAAAAAAGGGGAAAATCTGCTGGAAGAGAGTCTGGAAAAGGAGAGGTCAATCTGAGAGTCTGGAAGAGGAGAGGAGGTCAATCTGAGAGTCTGGAGGAGAGAGAGTCATCCAGGAAGAGTCTTCAAGACAGGAGGTCATTCTGGAAGAGTCTGAAAGAAGGAAAACTCTGAAACTTTCCTGGAAGATAGTCTGGAAGAGTACGAAAGTGGAAAGAGTCTTCTGAAAGATTCTGGAAGAGAGGAGTTCCTTCAGGCTGAGAATGTAGAAGAGGGGAGTGTCTTCTGGGAGAGACTCTTAAGGCTGGGAGTGTTTCCAGGTACAAAGGACTGGTGAGAGGGAGTCTGAATGTGAGAGGGTCTTCTGGAAGAGTCTGGAACGTGGAAAGGTCTTCCAGGTGCAACAAGACTGGCGAAGAGTTCGAGAGTGGAAAGTCTTCCAGTAAGGCCTGAAGGTGGGGAAGGCTTACAGGTGCAAAGGACTAATGAGGGGTAGTCTGAATGTGAGAGGGTCTTCTGGAAGAGCCTGGAACGTGGAAAGGTCTTCCAGGTGCAACAAGACTGGCGAAGAAGAGTTCGAGGGTGGAAAGTCTTCCAGGAAGGCCTGGAGGTGGGGAAGGCCTACAGGTGCAAAGGACTGGCACAGCACAGCACAGCACATGAGGGTCAACTGGGCCGTGCGATAGGGAAGACTCGTAAAGAAGAAGAAGAAGAAGACAAAGTAGAAGAAGACGAAGAAGAAAAAAAAGGACGAAGAAAAAGACGAAGACAAAGAAGTCGAAGACAAGG
>NC_134807.1:2574492-2576992 GCF_046742065.1 Oratosquilla oratoria
CCTTTCCTGAGCCACAGCACCCCATCTGTCGTATGATAACAGGACGACCCATAGAGAACGCACGAAGACACTTACACATGAGAACTTCCTTACTCCCTCACCATTACACCCTACGGCTCGTTTCACACGGAACGACTTTTCGCCGTGCACGGCACGACGTCGTACTCTCACATAACCATGGGTGTCTATAAACGTCACGGCCACGTTCGAAAGCGTTCATAACCACCCATGGTGATCTGAGAGCACGACTTCGTGCCGTGGACGGCGAAAAGTCGGTCCGTGTGAAACGATCCTGGCTCATCATCGTCACGTGACCGTAGGTCCCACGTCTCGCTCCCTGGGACCAAAAAGGGACCAAAGGGGACCAATTCAATGTTCGGCAGAAGAACAGCGAAGAACATAACACTCGAGCCGCCTGTAGAGCGAACGGCGTTCCGTTCTCCAATAACAGCTGGCAACCACAAGGCTTGGGTTTACTATTTAGTAACTATTTGGTAACTAGATTACTCCTTGGTCATTGTTAGTCGCTGGTCGAGAAAGTATTGCTTTAAATAATGATGCAACAGAAAAAAAAGCACGCACGCACACACACACACACACACACACACACACACACACACACACACACACACACACACACATATTATATATATATATATATATATGTGTGTGTGTGTGTGTGTGTGTGTGTGTGTGTGTGTGTGTGTGTGTGTGTGTGTGTGTGTGTGTGTGTGTGTGTGTGTGTGTGTGTGTGTGTGTGTGTGTGTGTGTGTGTGTGTGTGTGTGTGTGTGTGTGTTTGTGTGTGCACCTATAAACATAATGACTGTTGCCTCGATTTTCACTGCTTGGAAACCCTTGGCCCCACAGCGGGTGGCAACGGTCCTCGGGCCATTCCATAGATCTCTTTGCTCCTCCTCCTCCTCCTCCTCCTCTTCTTCTTCTTCTTCCTCTTCTTTTTGTTCTTCTTCGTCTTCTCCTCCTCTTCTTCTTCTTCTTCTTTTTCTTCCTCGTCGTCTCCTCCCCCTCCTCCACCTCTTGTTCAAACATCTTTGAAATAGTGTCACCCTCAAAAAAAAAAAAAAAAAAAAAAAAAAATCTAGTGTATGGCTGGCCGAAGATGAACTACGAAAAAAAATAAACAACAACGACAACCTGCAACAATTATGCCACCCCAAACAACGTTTTAAGAACATCCGAGCAGACCAACACGGCCGAGGACAGCCTACGATACGAAAAACGGAGGTTGGATAAAAGTCGATGGCGGAAGGTGCCCTACGAAAAAAAAAATAAGAAGACGAAGAAGAAGAATTGCTGTACTTACCTCGTCGTTCTCGGAGCTCCCCATAGACAAGAGGGAACCGTCGCTACAAGTACTCTGAGTCGCTCGAGAGGAACTCTGAAACAAACAAACAAATAAATAAATAAATGTTTGTGTCAATTGACATTTGGAAATAAACTCATCTGCTGGGATTCGAACCCTCGCCTGCGTCTTACAAGACAAAGATGGCGTGATGGTACGATCTTCGTCTTGTAAGACGCAAGCCGCTCAGGCGAGGGTTAGAATCCCAGCAGATGAGTAAATAAATACATAAATAAAGGAATAAATAAATGGTAGGGTTATCAGGGCAACACAGAAAACTGTTGAAGATTTATTTCCTGACAATTCGTCCTTATTCGTCTTACATCAAATAAATATTTTAATTAATTAATTAATAATCAAATGAAATACAATCATGTCAGGTCTCTCTCTCTCTCTCTCTCTCTCTCTCTCTCTCTCTCTCTCTCTCTCTCTCTCTCTCTCTCTCGGGGGGGGGATTATTTCAGAACAATACATAAACACACACACAATTATAATATGGAAAATGAAATTCAACCCTTCTTGATATTCACAATTTGTATATAGTGTGTATGCGTGTGTGTGTGTGTGTGTGTGTGTGTGTGTGTGTGTGTGTGTGTGTGTGTGTGTGTGTGTGTGTGTGTGTGTGTGTGTGTGTGTGTGTACGTGTCACTCCAACTTTCATTCCTGACTAGTTTCACACTACGGTTTCTCGATGGATTAAGTCATGTCTGTCGGCACCCATACACTCTCTCTTTCTCTCTCTCTCTTCTCTCTCTCTCTCTCTCTCTCTCTCTCTCACGCACACACGAATTCTGCTTCTCTTCCTCTTTAGGAACTGCAGCGTAAAAAAAGTTTATTTTAAAAAATCCTCCTTCTAGATACGTTTCAAAGAAAACGTATACGCTTAAGAAAGCAAGCAAGCAAGCAAGCAAGCAAGTGTGTGTGTGTGTGTGTGTGTGTGTGTGTGTGTGTGTGTGTGTGTGTGTGTGTGTGTCTGTCTGTCTGTCTGTCTGTCTGTCTGTCTGTGTGTGTGTGTGTGTGTGTGTGTGTGTGTGTGTGTGTGTGTGTGTGTGTGTGTGTGTGTGGCGAAAGATTTCAAAAGCAAAGCCCTTAGGCTCATTTCACACGGACCGACTTTTCGCCGTGCTTCGTCCACGACA
>NC_134807.1:2581992-2584492 GCF_046742065.1 Oratosquilla oratoria
GGGGGAGGAGGAGGAGGAAGAGGAGGAGAGGGAGGAGGAGGTGGTGGGGGGTTAGTGAGAAGGGGCTAAGGGGATGTAGTGTCGATCCTGACCGGTGTCTGACGTCACAAGTCCTCTTAAATTGGAACAAAAGTATTAGTAGTGGTAGTAGTAGAAGTATAAGGAGAAAAAGACAAAAAGGAAGTAAACAATGAGGAGGGTAGGGAAGGAGGAGAAAAAGACGAAGAAGAAGAAGACGACAAAGAGGAGAAAAAGACGGAGAAGAAGAAGGAGGAGGAGAAGGAACGTAGAAGGTGAAGAACAGGAAGAAGAGGAAGAAGTAGAGGAACAGTAGTAGAGGAAGAAGAGGAACAGTAGTAGAGGAAGAAGAGGAAGAAGAATGTGAAGAAGAGGAAAAGAAGTATCTGAAGAAGAGGAAGAAGAAATATCTGAAGAAGAGGAAGAAGAAGAAGAAATATCTGAAGAAGAGGAAGAAGAAGAAGAAGAATGTGAAGAAGAGGAAGAAGTAAAGAAGAAACAGATCAACTACTCTTTCAATGACAAAGAACGCGTGCCGTTAGGGGGGGACTTTACCATTACATCAAAACAAGGAATTTCTCGGTTGGACTATGTACTCGTATCACGCAAACGTATTCGTATTACGTCTACAATAACTAGCGCTTCTGTCCTTGGACACTATATCGTACCACCATAGAGCTTGAGTCATCATAGAGGAGGTGATCACGGAAAGATTTAAGGGGGACAGTAACAGAACGGAAGGACATTAGTAGATTTATCTATTATTATTATTATTTTTTTTTAGAAACTAATATCCAATCATAAAACAATGCTACGTGACTCTGGTTCGTATGGGTGCCATTAAAGTATAGACTAAATAAAATGTATGCAGTCTGAACTTTCCATAATGGCGATCATGGCAAACTATACATGTGCATTAAAATTAGAATATAATATATATATATATATATATATATATATATATATATATGTATATATATATTTATATATATATACACAAACACACACACACACACACGCATATATATATATATATATATATATATATATATATATATATATATATATATATATATATATATATATATATAAATTTGTACACACACACACACACACACACAAATAAGCACAGGAGAAAAGAAAATTGAAGAGTAAAAAGTACTCTCGTATAATTACGGGGTCAGACGATGTAATTACACGAAAGTGCTTAATGTCTTCCAAGTTTCATATCTCCTGAGGTTATTTTGCATAATTTGTTTCACAGTGATGTGAAAGCCCTGAATGCACACGCACACACACATACATACATACACACGCACACACACAATATATATATGTATATATATATATATATATATATATATATATATATATATATATATATATATATATTCATTTATATACACACACTTCGTGCAGTGGTTAGAGTTCCCGGCCGCCACTACGGCTGTCCAGGTTCGAATCCAGCCCAGGGCTGAAATAATTTCAGTATCGCTGCACCCGCAGTAATGGTTATAAACTGGACAAATTTAGATTTAAGAAGGAAATAGGCAAGAATTGGTTTACTAATAGGGTGGTCAATGAATGGAATAAACTTAGTAACCATGAAACTATCAGTTGTTTTAAAAAACAATTAGACAATTTTATGGATGGGGATGACAAGTGCTAGTGTAGGCCTTATGGTCTCTTGCAGTCTCCTTCATTCTTATGTTCTTATGTTACTCCAACTCTCGTGGGTGGAAAGTTGGGTGTGTTTATGTCCGCGTGTAAGGTCACAGCATTACCCATAGATCGGTCATATATACGACCTCTGAACTCTCTTCCGGGAGGGAAATAGCTGTCGATCACGAGTCCAACACGTGATCCAAGACCATGGTGTGTCACACACACATACATACACACACAAATTCATTGCAACAAACACTTAATGACACTATTACCACTCTTATCGTTTGCGTGACTGTCAATACGATCAAACGTGTCTGACAACCAAACGCCCCATTCACACGGGCAAACGTCACTTCAAACGCTCGTTTGACGAACCGGGTTTGACCGTGTAAAGGAAGATTCACCGACGACATGGACGACCCAACCTGCGTCCCGAAATCGATCAACAAAATATCGAAAGGGGCAATCATCATCATCATTATCATCATCATTATCATCATCATCTTCATCACCATCATACTCATCATCATCACCATCATACTCATCATCATCGTCTTCATCACCATTATCATCTTCATCTTCATCTTCCTCCTCCTCCTCTTCATTATCTTCATCATTATCTTCCTCACATCCTCATCATCATCCTCACATCCTCATCTTCATCTTCCTCCTACTCCTCCTCTTCCTCCTCCTCATCATCATTATCTTCATCCTTTTCACCATTATCATCATTATCTTCATCCTCATCATCATCCTCACATCCTCATCATCATCCTCACATCCTCATCATCATCCTCACATCCTCATCATCACC
>NC_134807.1:2591992-2609492 GCF_046742065.1 Oratosquilla oratoria
GAACGTACTGTGACTTGCTGCATTGATTCTGACCCAAGGGAGTGGGCGGGATACAGGGATGACCCGTCATCCACGAGGAGCTAAGATGAGAGTGGGGGGGGAAGGGTGGTGGAGGGGAGTGGAATGGGTTGGAATAGGGACGTGCCTCTGACTTGGCTACCTCTCTTATACGGGGGAAAAATCTCTTGGTAGATAAAATAGATGAAAAAATGGGGAACCTCTGAATCAGAAATGTGTCCATGCGGTCAAATACAGACCCATGAACGGATTCTGAATGTATGAGTATAGTGTCTTCCTCGACCTGACGATTCAATTCACCCGAGAGGTGACCCGAGATGGGTGCGAGGGGGTGAAACGAAACAGAGGAACATAAAGCTCGGTTCCTAGTCCTTCGCTGTCGGGAGGCGACGTAATGCCATGCTCAGGCACGCCATGGGGAGGCACTCGCTTGCATAACGACGCGACCGTTAACAGAATTCCACGTTTGTACCGTTCGACTTTTTCTCGTTCGTTTGGGCACTGTCACCGTTTCACGGATTTTAATTCTTTTTTTTTTTAAAGATTGTCTTAATCCAACAAAAGTCAACCCACAGCGCAACGAAAGGGTTTAAATTTATCCCCCCATAAGGGATTAATCAACTTTGAGAATCGTAATTAATTCTCTCAAAACTTTTAGTTGTGATTTTTCTTCATCGATAGACAATCCACCCTTGACAATCTACAGGACAGAAGCGCTGGTGAAATGTCGGCGATAATTATATAAATTCAAAAAGAGCTCTTCCCTTATACATGCTTTGTTAAATGCGACAGCTGTCATGCAATGGTTGAGTTTGATGTGAGCTTCCTAACAACCGTATCACTCTCAATCTGAAGGTCTTATCTTGTCTTCTCATATAACCCATACTTTATGAATTGCTGTTCTTTAGTCTCCTAGAAACAACTTCAAACACTAAATTATATCGCTAAGGACCCATTATATCCAGCAGGTTTCTTTACCTGGCCTTCTTATGTATTCCATACTTTATGAATTGCTGTTCTTTAGTCTCCTAGAAACCACTTAAACACTAAATTATATCGCTTAGGATCCAGTGTATCTTCAATCTGAGGTTCTTACCTTGCCTTCTTATATATTCCATACTTTATGAATTGCTGTTCTCTAGTCTCCTAGGAACCACTTCAAACACTAAAATTACATCGCTAAGCATCCACTGACTACCACTAGATTTCAGCCTGTGGTCCCACTTTTGAAACTTCTTTGATCCCTTGGGGGGTCTCGAACCCCAAGCTGAGAATCTAACAAAAGACCGTTAGACACAACAAAGCTGAGTCTAACATTAAACCTGTTGGACACAACGGCAGTTAGTTTCTGTAGGTCCGGGTTTCCGTTTCGAAATACAATAAGTCAGACGGTCAGCCTAGCACCAGCTGTGTAGTGATACCGTGGATCACTTCAACCATCTGATGAATAACCACCTGACCAGCTGGTATCATGGGACTAGGAGACCATTAGAAAGTGAGAAGATATTTTTGTCATGAATGGTGAAAACATGGAAGAAGAAGAAGACCCAGACGGAAGGAGATACAGATCAGGAAGACTTTGAGTTAACAACAAAGACACACCCTCCACATCAGAGAAGTGGTTCATATCTTGTGGTCCATGGACTTCTTAGTGGACCACAAAGGTCTATGGGCTTCTTCGTGGACCACAAAGGTCCATGGACCATAAGTGGACCAAAATCCAAAAGTTAGTGGTATTTAGTGGATGTATAATGACCTAATTCAGTGAAAACGAGATCACCGAGGAACAGCAATCCATAAGCATGGTAGTATTACGAAACGCGTGAACAACTCCTAACCCAAATGTACCACTGACACGTTGGGTCTCCATTGCTCTTTCGCACCACGAGCATCCGGTTTCAAATCCAACGACTACATGTGCTGCAAGCTGCTCTGGACGGGCAGCCCGGGCACGTAAGGCAAAGGTGACGGCTTACATCAAAGCAAAGCGACTCCTGGGGGTTAAGTCCGTATCGATAAGATAGATAAACGCAGAAAAACCGATCTTGATTATCTCTTATTACCATGTTATAAGCTGTCATGATTATATGTGTACTCACTTGGTCTTTGGATCATGTGCTGGGCTCGTGAACGACAGCTATTTCCCTCCCGGAGGAGAGCTCAGAGCTCGTATGACCGATCTATGGGTAATGCTGTGACCTTACACGCACACACACACACACCCAACTCCCCGCCCACGGGAGTTGGAGTAACGACTCGAAGCGCAGCGATACTGATTTTTTGTTCAGCCCTAGCAAGGATTTGAACCCGGACATCCGTAGTGACAGTCGGGGACTCTACCAACCGCGCCACCGAGTCATGTGTCCGTGTGTTTACATCATTCTAACCAGCCCTACGCTCGTGAGGTTCCCCTCTCTCTCTCTCTCTCTCTCTCTCTCTCTCTCTCTCTCTCTCCTCTTAGAAACAATCCCACTCTTACACAACAACGACAACATTCCAAAATGTCCTCCCGGATCTATGGGAAGGCGCGAGGACCGTTGCCAGCCGCTGCGGGGCCAAGGGTGTCCAATCAGTCAAACCAAATCAGTCAAACCAGAGGCATCAACCATTATTATCATCATTATCATCTCCATCATCTTTGTCATTACTATTTATCATCATTTAATATTATTACAACTGAGCGAGTAACAGATATAGATGGAGATAACGGAAGAGAGAGGAAAATAGAGGAAGAGATAGATAGATAGATAGAGAGAGAGAGAGAGAGAGAGAGAGAGGAGAGAGAGAGAGAGAGAGAGAGAGAGAGAGAGAGAGAGAGAGAGAGAGAGAGAGAGAAACAAGGAGAGAGATCTGAGATCAACAGATCAACACTTCTTAACCATCCACTCACACAATATTCTTCCTTTACTCTGGTCCGTAGGGGCGTCACGCAAACCCCCTCTAGCATTCACATGACATCCCACAGGGTCCGGTCACGCCTATGACCCATTCTCAGAGTTGCGGGTTCGAATCCCGCACTCCTTTCAGATATCCAGCAGTGACTGTGTGTTACCTGGGCCCCCAACAGTGACCCCAAAGCACGAAGGGCAAAGGTGACGGCTTCGGCCGCAGCCAATCAGCGCTTCCTAGCGTGGGATCCTCACACACACACACACACACACACACACACACACACACACACACACACACACACACACACACACACACACACACGCACACACTTATAACACAATCACTATCTTAACATTGTTAATATTAAACTTTTTCGGTGCAATCAAGGTTAAATTTAACTTTTCAAGCCAAACCTGTTGATTCAGTTGGGAGGGAGTGGGAGAGGGGGGAGTGGGAGAGGGGGAGAGGGGAATGGTGGGGTAATAAACTAAAACGATCCATAGCTTTACACAATTCAATAAACATATCAATTAATTAATAAATGAATGAATAAAATACCTATATGAATGAATAAATAAATAAATAAATCGACCAAATAAAGTTAATAGAATAAATGTCAATAAATTACATAAATTACGTAAATAAAATTAAATAAATAAAGACGCCATTGGTATTTCAACACTCGTAATGAGAACAAGAAAAGACGAATAAAAATAAATTAATAAACAAAACAAAAAACAGACAAATAAAAAAAAATAATAAAATGATAAAACAAACGAATGTACTAGTACCTTCTGTCCAAATACTTGGCTACGCAACACAAAAAGACAAGTAAACAAACATTTATAAAACATTAACGAATAAAATTACATATACAAATTAAATAAGTAAAATAAATAAACTAAAGTACAATAATTAAACAAAATAATTAAAACAATAAACGGACGCACCACTCGTAACTTCGGTTCGAACTGTTGCTTACGCGACAAACACACAAAAAACAAACCAATAAACACAATAAACAAAATAAACAAAACAAAAAGTAAATTACCTAAATAAAACCAACTAAACAGATAAATCGACGCACCACTTGTAACTTTCGTTAGATCACTTGCAACCGCGACAAAGTACGAGAAAACGCGACGACGCGCTCCGCCCGGGAATCAAAGCCAAACTGTCGCTCTCCCAAAGTGCCACTCTCTGCCGCCCCGACGCCGCCGCCGCCGGTTCCTTATCGGAGCCCCACACATGACGATAAGACCCGACGGGATGGACAAGAAAACTCACGACGATCACGTGAGCGGATGATCTTTGACCGCCACGAACTTTGCAAAACTAAATAAATGAGTCACACGAAGAATTGTCACACACCCTAGAACGCCCACATGAAGAATCGTCACCCCATGAGATCCCACCTGGAGAATTGTCACCCCCAATACGCCGAATATCAACAGTGGAATAAAGGTTAGGTTGGGTTACGTTAGGTTAGGTTAGGTTGAATGAGGGTTATGCTTGATGTCATCAACTTATACAACCGAAGAATCGTAAATCCAGTATGGCCCACATGAAGAATTGTCGCCCTAGGATAGACCACGTGAAGTATGATCCCCCTAGGATAGCCCATATGAAGAATTGTCACTCTAGGATATCCCACGTGAAGAATTGTCACCCTGTCGAAGTCAGGGATGACAATTCTTCATGTGATCCAAATAAATAAATAAATAAATAAATACATAAATATCATATAGTTTCATAACTGATCCTTCTAAAGCTTGGCCACAGTTTTCAGGACTTGTAAACATCCTAAGCATCTTCGCCACTTCTACCCAAAAGTATAGCATCTCTTCCTTCCAAGTTTCTTTTTCATTTCTTTTTACTGAATCGAATTCTATAATTACCTCTTCCTCCCACTTATTTCCTCTTCCACATTCCACATCCGACCTAGTTATGGACCAATAGGTCTCCTGTCTGCATGCTCCTCCTTTGTAATCCTTTGTTTCTACCTACACTCTCGCCCAATCTTCCTTCGCCCTCTCTCTTGCTCTCACTCTCTCGCAATATTTGTTAAAGTAACATTTTCTATAAGTCGTAAATTACATTCGCACTACAGCACTCCTACATGCACGAACCCACAAAGGAAGCTACACAACCTCAAGTGAGTTATTTCCAACAAGCCCCTTGAATTTCAGGCTGATCCAAGCGGAATTCGAACTGACATCCTTGTCCAAAAAGTCCACTGCTCTACCGACTACGCTACAGCGGCGACTCCCACGCTCCTTTACTCTATCCGCTTCCACCCTCACCCTTGACCTCTCGCCTCATTCACGACCTCTCTCTGTCTCTGACCTCTTCTCCTGATGACCCTGCTTAATCTAGGTGTTGACCTCCCCACTCACTCATGACCTCTGTGACCTCATCTTCTTCATGACCTTTTCTTCTCCTCGTGACCCCTACCCTCTCCGTGACCCTGCCTAGCCTAGGTGGTGACCTCTCCACTCAATCATGACCTTCATGTTCTTGTGACCTCTGACCTTAATCATGACCTTGGATGACCTCTCCAATCGCTTGTTACGTAACCTCTTTCTCTCTCTCTCTCTCTCTCTCTCTCTCTCTATCGCGACATCTCCCCCATGTTCTCGAACTCTTTCTTCGGTGGTAACTTCGATTCGTTCTCATTAGCCTTCTCCTTTCCACCCTGGGAGCAGCTTTGGTTACCCAGGTGAATACCACAACCCTTTTACAACAGTGCACATCCACATTTTTTATTATTATTATTAATTATTATTATTATTATTATTATTATTATTATTATTATTACTTTTTTTTTTTTTTTTTTTTTTTTTTTTTTTTTTTTTTTTTTTTTTTTTTTTTTTTTTTTTTTTTTTTTTTTTTTTTTTTTTTTTTTTTTTTTTTTGCAGAGGAACAATTCTCCAGTGATCATCCCTCTCCTAATATTAGCCAGAGATGTAGAGAGCAATCCCGGGCCCACCAAAAAATGCAAATGCCCAACACACTCCAAACCCATCACCTCAAGCTGACAGACAAAGGGCTCAGTTCAGGGACCACTCAGTGCAAAAACTGGGTCCACCTCACTTGCACAACACTTGTTGACATGAAACAATACACAAACACCTGGACCTGTTCTATTTGACCCCCCATAACCTCACTCCCACCATCCCAACCCCAGCCTGTAACTTTACCCACACCCTTGCCATCCCCTTTCCCTCTCCCGCCCTGCCCTCCTCCCCAAATAGTCTTCCTCCTCCTCCTGACCCAGAGCTTAATCCTTCCCCGTTAGTACCCTAACCTCGTACAACAACCTACAACACATAGGGAACACACAACGTCAACATCTTACAACATAACACTGATGGCATAAACACAAAAAAACATGAACTAGAACACTTTCTCAAACAACACAACATAGTAGAAATACAAAAGGACACGGAAAGAAAATCAAGAAAAATAGTTATAGGCGAGACCTGAAAAAGAACAGCATTCCCCACAGAGTAATAGACATTTGGAACAAGTTAGATGAGAAAGTGGTGTGTGCAAAAACAATACATGAATTTAAAAACAGTCTAGATAAAATGAGATATGAACACGGGACACCACGAGCATAGCTCCCCTTCCCGTAAAATACAACTAGGTAAATACACATTGCCATCATACAAGCAACAAAACTATGACACTCCTAAAAAACATCCTCATTTCATAATCTCACCACCCTTAGACACAACCAGACTGATGGCAACTGTGATGGACTTATCACCACAATGGAAATAAGCTTACATGCTTTTTTTTTGTTATCCTCAACAATTGTAATTGTTATTTTGAACTATGTGTTCTCGTCATTATCTGCACTTCATGTATATTGATTCTTTGCCAAATAAACTTACTTACTTACACCCTCATCCAATAGTCCATCTGCTTCATGGACACAAGTGCCACCACCGAAACCCTCCTCCCTACCATAGATAACAACACAGAAACCAGAAGAGGCTGGATGACCGCATTGTGAACAGCTGCCCAGGATGTAACACTTCACCCCATACCATACAACACATAATGGAAGACTGCATTATACACAATCATGCACGCAAACAACACAACATACGCTCTATAAAGGATTTGTGGGAAAACCCAGTTTCGGCTATGGCATTCCTTGGGGAGACGGGACTGCTCGGACAGACAGTCTAGGGAACGACAACAACAACAACAACAACACCACAGAAACCAAATCAATACAAATCCGAACAGGTAACAAATCCACGATGGCAATCGCTAATGTGTACATCCCCTCCCCCTCTAATCATCCCCCACAGTTCCAAATACCTTTAGGCCTAACCTTAACCAAATTACCACCATCCCTAACCTTATCCTGAGTGGTGACTTCAACACCAAGTCATTGGCCTGGTGCATCAACAACCCTGACACGGACAGGGGATTTGATCCACAAACACATCTTGACTCAATGACCATCTTGAACAACACCCATAATCACACACATATCTCCCCTCATCAAGTCCTCCACACCCTCTCCTCTCCTGACATCATCTTCTGTTCCCCCTGCCTAACACCAGCAATTTCATAGAAAGTGGTCGGAGCTCTCAGATCTAACCACCTTCCAACTATTATCACCAACAAAACACAATGCATCCCAGTTCACCACAGACACACATACACCAATTACAAGAGAGCAAACTGGGAATCTTTCAGTAAAGAGACAGAACAGCAATTTGTGACACAAAATGGTACACCAACCACAGACACAGACGCTGCTGTGCATCCTTCCAATATAATCATACAAAATGCAGACAAGAAATACATCCCCAGAGGCAACAGAAAATCATAACCTCAACTTCATACCAGAAATCCAAGGCCTCTTCAGACAACCCGATGCACATAAACACCTATCCCTCAGAATATAGCACATCAAATACAAGCACTAAATAGATTAACAGCAACACACATGAACAAAAAACACAAAATTGGCAAACATTTGTCAACACACTTAATCACGAACAAAAAACACAAAATAGGCAAACATTTGTCATCACACTTAATCATGAAACAAACACAAGAAACTGTACAAGACATTCAACAGCATTACACTATCCAACAGTAACACAACACACTCTCACACAGCAATAACCACAACAGTCAACTTACCCTCAAACAGACAACAAGCAAACACACTCATAAATCATTTTGCACAGACAAGCCATCTCACCCCTCACCCTGATGACCAATGCATCATTCAACATAAGAAAGACTTCCCCACAGACCCAGACTACACACCCTTCATAGACAGCCAGATGAAACATATAATCCATAACCTCAAGCACTCATCTGCCTGTGGCCCTGACAACATAAGTAACATCCACCTAAAACACATTGGACCACATGGCATACACACACTCACCAACATTGCAAACTACAGCTACTTCCATAACACTATACCCGACATCAGGAAGCACGGGAAAATCATCACCATCTCCAAATCCAACAAAGACCTAACAGCTCCAACATCACACCTCCCAATCACACTTCTCTGCACCCCTTCCAAAGTCGTAGAATGCCTCATACTACAACTCGTCACACCAGATACCCTCCTTGCTGAATCACAACATGGTTTTAGACCACTACACTCCACAATTACTCTTCTGATTAACATCACACAAAGAATTTTCAATGGCATAAATTCAGAGAAGCCACCACACCGAACAGCTCTCATAACACTACACATCAGTAAAGTTTTTGGTGCCATCCCTCTGACCCAATCTCACAAACAAAATATATAAGACAGGCATGCAAAATAATACCAAGAACAGAGTACCACAGAGCTCAGTTCTATCCTCAACACTCTTTAATTTATACATGTATGATATACCCACACCCAATGCCTGTGAAATACAAATCTCTTCTTACACAGATGACATACCAATTACGTGCACAAACCATGATGCAGACAAAGCTCCACAAATACTACAACCATACCTCAATACCTGGTTTACTACAAATAGACTCAAAATAGCCCCAACCAAATCTACAGCCACACTTCTCACCAATGGCAGAACACAAATACATACCACACCATTATATCAACAACACCCTCTTACCACACACACATACACCCAAGATTCTTGGCATAACATATGATACATCCATGTCATTCAAACAACACATCACAAACAAAGACTAGATGCACACAATTGCAGGAACAACATTTGAAATGGGTGGGAATGTTTTTGTAACTTGTCCTTTTTGGCTAAAGGGGGAAAGAAGCCTTGGTATATGTATGTATGTATGTATGTATGTATATAAACAATGCATATGGTGAATTATGCAAGCCTCGGATGGGCCCCTAATTTCACTAAGACATACCAAAACACCCTTCAGACCATACAAAACAAAGTCCTAAAGACAATTACAGCCTGCATAAATGCAACACCCACAAACAATTTACACCATGAAAAGAAAGTCCTCAAAGGCAAGGATCACCTTGACATGAGAGGCACACAAACACCTGGCACAACCTCAACAAACACAGCACACCCACTACACTATACAGTATAACAGAACACCCGCACATGCCAAGAAACATCAAAACAACACCCAAATACCTATATCACACACATATACTCTCTTCTCTTCCTCCACAACCACCAGACACCAGCCTCCAGAAGCATATCCATTTCCATATCACTCACTGCTCCATCAAAAAATTGAAAGACAATGTCAATATCCAAGTCCAAACTATTTCAGCGAGACCCCCTGATATCCATCCCTCTGAATCCACTCTCACCCAAAAGGACAGTCCACCTAACCAGACTGCAATGCAGCCACCATCCAACCCTTCTACGCTAACAAAAGAGCCTGGATGACCACATCACAGATAACTATCCAGGATGCAACACTTCACCCCATACTATGCGACACATTATGGAAGATTGCACTGTACACAATCATGCATGCCAATAACATAATATATACTCTATAAAGAATTTATTGGAAAACCCAGTTCCAGTTGTTGTATTCCTCAAGGAGATGAGACTGCTCAGCCAGAAAGTCCAGGGAATGAAAACAACAACTTTTTGTGTGGTTGTGCATCTTCACACTCTATAAATTCACTGTCCTTGCACAGATTTTCTATATTTTGTTTCACTCTTCAAGCTATAACACCTATACATCTTTCATCCAATGCCAAGCCTTCTGCAAAGTGCCACAGAGGTGTTTTAATTCTAGGACAAAAAACTGGAAATCACTCAGAGGACTGAGGCAAGCAAAGGCAAGATTGTGTGCATCACAATTATAACCTTGATTATTACTTTGCAAACTACCACAAACTGTGGTACTTATGTTGTAAATACATACATATACCAAAAGGCCTTTTCACCCTTATAAAAGGGGCAACCAAGATAAAACAAACACTCGTCCTTCACCCATCCCACATCCAACCAAAACTCATTTGTTGTCACTCATGTCTTAGCTTCCTGTGGACGAAGGGTCATCCCTTGTCCCCGTCCATTACTCGGGTTAGAAGGAGCACATCATGACAAAGTACTTCCACAACAAATCTGAGGCTTTGTGCATACATACATATACCAAAGGCTTTTTCCCCCTTACAAGGGACACAGCCAAAAAACAAAGTCATAAAGGCCACCCCACCCATTCCATCCCCACATACTCCACTCCCATCCACCCCCTTCACTCCCTCATATCTTGGCTCCTCCTGGATGATGGATCAACCCTGCATCTCACCAACTGCCCTGGGTTAGAAGCAGTGCCACATGACACAGCACATCCACAGCAAGGCCACTTCACTTAATAGGTGACCCCCCTCTCTGTCCCCCCATGGGGCTTGGTACACAAACAATAATCTTTTCACAATTGATACAGTGCAACAAAGAAAGACACCAAACACCTCATCTTACATTAACCCATCTTAGCCATGCCCAGACAAAAATATCTCTACCTTGAGTGACTTATGGCTATCCAGTGATCACAGGTCTTGTGCAAGACATCTGAGACAACAAACTGATGGATTAATCCATCTAGGATGCACTAAGGACCTCAAACCTATTTTTCCCATTGAATTAAGTATTCAACTTATGCAAATTCACACTTTGCAACAATTTTCCGTAACACATCCATTATATATAGAAAAATAAGTGAACTCCACACAATCACATCTTAATATGTTACCCACATACTCAATGTGGCACTCATGTGATTAATACAGCATCCACCTCTTTTGTAAATACTAATAATGTGAGCAAAGTACTTACCATGTTGACACCTCTCGTGGCAAGGGCGAGGGCAGGTGGCGTGCCATGTCCGTGGGTGTCTGTTGGCGTGTCTGGACTGAACACCGAATCATGCGAGACACTTAATCCCTGGTTGTAGGGGCCTGTGCTTCTGTAAAGAAATATGCAAGAAACAGGCTCCATTAGGCACTTGTTAAGAATTTTCTTAAAGCAACTACAAAGCCCTCTGTGAGGGGTACTGTCCTAGCCTCCCAATAGGGGGGAGGGGGGGAGTGTGATGTTTAACCATATCATCAATAACACTGGGAATCTACATTACTATGTCTATCCACTAGCAGGAACAATAATGTGATGATTCTACAAGATGGATATTGGTAAGGTTCATACCCTACCACCATCTCCAACACCCATTAACATGGCTAGGCTACAGTCAGGCCACCATCCAACCCTTCTAAATTACCAGAGATGGCTAGATGACCACATCGTAGACAACTGTCCAGGATGTAACACTTCACCCCGTATTATACAACACATTATGGAAGACTGCATTGTACACAATTATGACCACCAATTGGGCGAGATGCAGAGACGACCCATCATCCAGGTGGAGCTGAGAAAAGAGGGAGGGAGGGGTGGTGAATGGGAGTGGAGTACTGTATGTGGGGATGAAATGGGTGAGATTGGATTTATGCCTTTGACTTTAACTACCTCCCTTGTACATATACCATACATATACCAAAGGCTTTTTCCCCCCTTACAAGGGAGGTAGCCAAAAAACAAAGGCATAAAAATCACTCCACCCATTCCATCCCCAGCATACTCCACTCCCCTCCACCCTCTTCCTTCCCTCTTATCTTGGCCAGTAGGTACCTCCCTTGTAAGGGAGAAAAAGCCGTTAGTATTTGCATGTGTCAATCATTAGCTGCTCCCCTCTTCTTCCTAATATCCTGTAACATAGATACAGCTTCCACACACAATACAGACAGCAGTTCATTGTTTCTTCCCAGAAATATCTGAAGGAAGGCACCAGGAGCCACTACCAGTTCACTTGATTTGAGTTGAGAGGTAAATAATGTTCTCTATCCCTGGCAACTTTTCAACTTTTGATAAATGGTATTCAGTGCCAGCACTGCTTTATGCCAGATACCAGACAGAAACTGTAATGTCTCGAAAAAGATCAGGAAGGAGCATGGCCATCAAATCTCTCCTGCTTGTCATACTACAACATGTATGATAGGTTTGCACACACAGATATTAGGAAATCACATGGCATCTCCTGCTTCCTGGAACAATCTAGAACTCACTTATGACTGATTGCTAGCTGCCATAGCCATCATGATTGTAGTACTATGACATGTATATTTGCATGTGTAAGCTCTATCTAGTACATACCAAGAGCCTTTTTCCCCCTTATAAGGGAGGTAGCCAAGTCTGAGGAACATGCCCACTCCCACCCACTCCACTCCCACCCACCACCCTGGGTCAGAAGCAATGCAGCAAGACACAGTTACTACCACCTAAATCAAGATTCTTGGAATTAGGGCTACCATCCTCCACTGTATGTGTCATGAAGTCAAATGTGCAATCCAAGAATTTGGTGTAGTAATCAATGGAACTCAAGATATTCATGGTGATGAACAGTAATGTGTTTGCAATTGATACATTACCAAGGCATTGATAATAAAAGAAAAAAATTCCTCATACTGTACAAGGTGAATTTAACCACTGGTAATTCCTGGAGCAAAAATATTGCTTGAAATACTCATTAGACTTGAGCTTGTGCTGTCCAGTTAACATCATTCCCAGGCATACAATCAAACATACAATGGCACAGGCGATGCCAGGTACCAGTATAAGAGCCGTCAGGTGGGATTGAATGGTCACAACCAGAAGGATTTTATGTCCACTACAGTGCACATGCCACTCACTCAGTTACATCTAAAACAAAACATTGTAGATGGCAAGGAATACATTGGATAATGTCCAAAAACTGGAGCACCTGGCCAAGGACTGGAAGATTCAAGAGTATATACTTAACAATATACCTAATCAATCAATCCATCCCTGGTCTCTTGCAAAAGACCTGCAGCCTTCAGGTAACTGGTAACAGCCCCTGAGATTCTCAAGGATGCTTGGCCTCAAAAGTCCAGCACCTGATACATCCAATCATGATGCTTACTGGCACTGTTGATGGTGATGTGGTCAAAAGATACCCTGAACATTACAATTTGCATTTATTCAGACTGCAGTTTCACCACAGTCTTGGAACATATGTTGGACTTGTGATCAACAGCTATTAACCTCCCTGATGGGAGGTCAGAGCTCATACATGGCCTGATCTATGGATAATGTCACGACCTTACAAACCCAAGTCATTGCCTAGCAGAGTTGTTGTTGTTGTCGTTCCCTAGACTGTCTGTCCGAGCAGTCCCGTCTCCCCAAGGAATGCTACAGCCGAAACTGGGTTTTCCCACAAATCCTTTATAGAGTGTATGTTGTGTTGTTTGCGTGCATGATTGTGTGTAATGCAGTCTTCCATTATGTGTTGTATGGTATGGGGTGAAGTGTTACATCCTAGCAGAATTGGAGAGCTGGCTTGCAGTGTGGTGATGCCGAAATTTTCAACCCTGGATGGAACTAAAACATACATATACCAAAGGCTTTTGTCCCCCTTATAAAGGGAAGCTCGCTGGCTGAGCGGGTTAGGGCGTCATTACTTGCGGCAAAGGTCGAGGTGAGGGCAGTTCAAATCCTGTCACCAGCGAAATTGAACCAAGGGCATGGTTCATTAAACTTCACGCTACAAAGCCCTCTGTGAGGGGCACCATCCTAGCCTCCTGATAGGGGGGGAGTGTGTGATGTTAAATCATATCATCATCATAAAGGAGGTAGCCAAAAGACAAGGGCATAAAAACCACTCCCACCCATTCCATCCCTATCACACTCCACTCCCCACCACCCTCTTCCCTACTCAAACATGGATCACTGAATTAGCGGTCAGGCATGGTATCACCACACCATCAAGCAGTACTGCCAGACACTGCTGCTGAATACTAGAAAATGTTCGAAGGGATGAATTTAGAAATGAGGCAAATATTTCCATTTGTGGAAAAAATTGCCAAGACTGTTCATGATCTCAACAGCCTGTTCATGCTCAGGTGAACATTCCTTTAGTCCTTTACAAAGACTGAAGACATTTTTCAGGTCTTATATGATGTAGAATCAACCTAACACACACTCATGTCTTGTATACATCAATATCACCCGACAAGCTTTAGTTCTGTCACCAAAGTCAGGGAATTCATTGATCAAGAGGCTAAGACTCGCAATAACATTTTAAGTCACTGAGGCCCAGAGATTCTAACATGATGTGAGCATATGTTATATACATGCTCTATACTACTTATCATCAATCTTCATACATATACAATTAATGAATGTGATAAAATTATTTTAATGATGTCAATGCCAACTGTACAAACAATATTAACTTTATTCACCTTTACAAGCAAAATCTGCATCATCCAGGCAAAGTTTACAGGTATCAGTAACTTGTAAAATAAATTTAATTTTCCTAAAATTCTTGTCCACAGACCCCATTCCCCCAAACTCTAAGAAACAAGTTACACAGTTACACCACTGACATGAATACACAGACAACAGTCCAACCGTTCTTCCTGGAGAGATCTATAGGAAGGTCCAAAGACCGTTATCAACCACTGTGGAGCTATGGGTTTCCAGCCTGTGAAACTTAGGTGACAATTATCATTATCATCATTGCTTCTGACCCAGAGCAGTTGGCGGATGCAGGGATGACCCGTCATCCATGAGGAGCCGAGATAGGAGGGGTGGAAGGGGTGGTAGAGGGGAGTGAAATAGGCGGGAATAGATACATGCCTTTGATTTTAGCTACCTCCCTTATAAGGGGGGAAAAAGCCCTTGGTATATAGATAGATAGATTAGTTATCATCATATTTCCTACATCAGGGTCCTGACTCAGTGGTCACAAGCAAGAATGGTATCTACCACAGGAGGTCAGACATGTGGGTTCGAATACTGACGATGGTGCACGGATTAGGAAGGACATCATCCACACTAACTAATGATCCACAAATGCCTAAACCGAAGTCCTTTGATAAGGCACCGTCTTAGCTCTGAACAAGGGAGTTATGGTGTAATGCAGAATCATAATGTCTGCAACAAGTATTCTTTCAGTATCTGAAATGGGTGTATACAGTAAAACCTCGATATAACAGATCTCAATATACCAGATATCAGATATAACGTACAAAAAATCTGACCGGACAAACCCTCGCTATAATGGATCTCAATATACCAGATATTGGATACAACGGAAAAAAATATGATCAGACAAACCCTCGCTATAACAGATTTTCCTCCATTACTGCAAGGGATCCTCAGTTATAATGGATCTTTGGATATAACCACAGACCCCTGTCCCTATATCGTCTGTTATATAGAGGGTTTACTGTAATTTCCAATCCTACTAATTTCTAATACCGGACAAACTTCGGTATATAACAGATCTGTCCGGTATTTCCATCAGATATAACAGATCCTCGGTGTTATAACGGATCTTCGGATATAATGACAGACCTGTCCCCATACTGTCCGTTATAGTGAGGGTTTACTGTACTTTAAAGATTTCATTTTAATACCAAATAAACACACCACCACTGGGTTGACTCTACACAGAAAGAAGACTCTACTGGATGCTCCTCGGTGCTGGACCCAAGCTTAAACTACATACATACATACATACATATACCAAGGCTTTTTCCCCCTTACAAGGGGGGTAGCCAAAAAGAATAAGGCATAAAAACATTCCCACCCATTCCATCCCTGAATACACTCCACACCCCTCCACACTCCTCTTATCTTAGCACCTCCTGAATGACGGGTCATCCCTGCACCTTGTCCACTGCCCTGGGTCAGAAGCTTAAACTAAACAAGATAATAATAAATGTTGCCTTGAGGTCCACAGGCTGGAAACCCACAGTACCAGAGAGGCTGGCAAAGGTCCTCATGCGCTTCTGCCAATCTTATTAGAAAGAAACTTTAGATCAGTGGTCCTTAACCAGAGGTGCTCACACCCCTAGATGGGTTCCTAAGGAAAACCCTAGATCGGTTCCTAGGGAGATCCCTAGATTGGTTTCTAGGGGGAACCCTAGATTGGTTCCTAGGGAGATCTCTAGATTGGTTCCTAGGGGGATCCATAGATTGGTTCCTAGGGGGATCCATAGATTGGTTCCTAGGGAGATCCCTAGATTGGTTCCTAGGGGGATCCCTAGATTGGTTCCTAGGGGGATCCCTAGATTGGTTCCTAGGGGGATCCATAGATTGGTTCCTAGGGGGATCCATAGATTGGTTCCTAGGGGGATCCATAGATTGGTTCCTAGGGGGATCCCTAGATTGGTTCCTAGGGGGATCCCTAGATTGGTTCCTAGGGGGATCCCTAGATTGGTTCCTAGGGGGATCCATAGATTGGTTCCTAGGGAGATCCCTAGATCGGTTCCTAGGGGGAACCCTAGATTGGTTCCTAGGGGGAACCCTAGATTGGTTCCTAGGGGGAACCCTAGATCGGTACCTAGGGAAAACCCTACATCAGTTCCTAGGGGTTCAGCTATGTGAATAAAGATTAAAAATACAATGTTTTTTGTTATTTACACATAATAGCAATGTTATTTCCTTTGATTAATTCTAAAAGAGGGTGCAAACAAGGAAAAAGGTTTAGAACCACTGCTTTTGACTGTTGTCTGTGTTGTGTGAGTGTGAGACTGCCATCCACTGAAAGCAGTAGCAGAAGAGGTACAGTTGCCAGTTACTAACTTTATGTAAGTACATACATACATACATATATATATACCAATGGCTTTTTCCCTCTTACAAGGGAGGTAGCCAAAGTCAAAAGACATAATTCCACTCCCACCCACTCCACTCCCATTCACCACCACCCCCTCCCTCCCTCCCTCTCTCATCTTGGCTCCTCCTGGATGATGGGTCATCCCTGCATCCTGCCCACCATCCTGGGTCAGAGGCAATGCAGCAAGACACACACAGCACATCCACAGCTAAGCCACTTCATTTAATTGACAACCCATTCCTCTGTCTTCTCACTTAGGACAACAATCAATCCACCTCACCACCATATATATCCTAATTCTGATGAAGTTGGTTCCATCCGAGTAGGTAACATCCATATTTCAGACCACATAGCTATCCATACAATTATTTCCACCAACTCCACCTTTACTTCCACCAACAGAAGAACACTGAGAATACAAAGCTCACTGGCTGAG
>NC_134807.1:2614492-2626992 GCF_046742065.1 Oratosquilla oratoria
CCTGACAACTGATGAAAATTCGATCAGTTGTGGGGTCGCCTGAGATAATAAGGAGAGAAAGTACAACTCATCTTCTCGAGAATCCATGGCATAACCTGACAGGCGTAACTGTTCAGGTGTACATGATAGTGTATGGCCGGCATTAATAACCATCCAGTTGTGAGCTCTGAAACTATCGGTTGTATTAAGAGAAAGTTAGACAACTTTATGGATGGAGATGGCAAGTGGTCATGTCCATGAGACTGCCTAGTGTAGGCCTTAGGGTCTCTTGCAGTCTCCTTCGTTCTTATGCTTTTATGACCTAAACATTTACATCATAAACATCCTCACCAGTGGCGGATCCAGATTTTTTTGGGGGGAGGGGGGGGGGCTAACCTGAATTTTGTCAACTTAGAATGACGCTTTGGGGGGGGGTTAACCTGAATTTTGTAAATATACTCTATAGCACCAATACGATGATTTTTTAATATAAATTAAAGTCTATGTTCTCACTTGATTTAGTTTCTTTCATAATATTGGGCAAAAGTAATTCTAAATCTTACATTTTTAAAGATTTACCCTCAATGATGCGTTGAATATCCTTCCAATTATTCTCACTGAAGTGCTTTATTAAATGCTGGGGAAAATAATTCTGCCACTGCATTACTAATTTCTGCCACATATCAGTGTACACGAGCCTTTTTTTTGGACCTCTGCAATGAGGTAATGATTTTTTTTTTTTGGGGGGGGGGGCTTCAGCCCCCTCAGCCCCAACCCCTCTGGATCCGCCACTGATCCTCACCTCTTTAATAAAACATAATCCTAATCAGCTAACCATACACCACAACCAGAAACATTTAATAATATTGACTAGATTCTTTGTATAATGCCAAGTCTGCGATAGGTTCTTTGTATAATGCCAAGTCTGGGATAGGGTCTTTTTATAATGCCAAGTCTGCGATAGGTTCTTTGTACAATGGCAAGTCTGCAATAGGTTCTTTGTATAATGCCAAGTCTGCAATAGGTTCTTTGTATAATGGCAAGTCTGCGATAGGGTCTTTGTATAATGCCAAGTCTGTGATAGGGCCTTTGTATAATGACAAGTCTGCGAATATTATTGAGGGAATATAGAATATATGCACTAGCTATAAACCCTGTTTGCAAATGCTGACGAGTGTAAAATGTTGAATATAGAACTCCGTCTCTCGGTACACCGAGGAGACTTTGCACAAATTACGAATAATCTGCACAAATTATGAATAATCCTGGAGGCCCTTTTCATCCCTTTTGTTCTACCGTGAATAAATCCAAGAAAACCCCTAGCAGGCTTTGTCTTAACCACCGCCAATTTCCCTGTGGCAAGGCACAAACCCCGGCTACAAGAGTAGACAGTTGTATATTTAATAAAGGTGTCACATGGTGTCTACTCTGAACAACCATTTCGTCGACTTAAAATGACAATTACCGACACAATAATCATAGTTGACACCTTTGAATGGCACCCCGTGGGATGTCCTGTCCTGGTGTCCACTCTTCATTCATTTCGAGATGTATAAATAGCTTAGAGATCGTATTCTGCGCCTCTGTACTTGAAAAAAGCTTCGACAAGCGAAACGCTGTATGTTTAACCTCTTCAATACGAGTTATATTTTCGCGGGCAACATTAGCTGCCTGATGTACGATGATGCATCACAATACTCGCACTAAAATATAAAGTTAACATAACAAAAGAACATAAGAATAAAGGAGACTGCAAGACACCATAAGGCCTACACTAGGAAGCTGTATTACTCGTTCTCTTTCACTCTGAATATTAATAACCACAGGGGATATGATCAAGCTAGTTGACAGAATACGGGGGTCACTCGGCTGCAACTACAAAATGTGATCAAGACGCCGACTTTGAAATCCTCGTATATCCACTGGTTTCGAAAATGGTCAGTTTTGTTGTGTAATGGTGACATTTCTTGTGTTTTGTATATACATATTTCCAGTTTTGTTTTTATTTATTGATATATATATTTATTATTGTATATTTTGTGAGTATTTTTTGTAATCGCAATGCGATTCGTGCATTTTTTTTTTTTTTTTCCCGCCAACGCAAGGTTGTTGGCTTCGAACTGAACTACATTGCACTACCTGTGCAGGAAGTTTATTCCATTCATTAACTACACGGTTGGCAAAGTTTAATATAATATATATAATCTACCTCTTGCCGTCCGGCAAATTTAATCAGCTGTAGAACAAATCCTTCCAGTAGTTAAAAGGTTAAATGTGTGAATAGACGACCACGGCTTGCGGGATTCGAACCTTAGGATAATAGGTAAATAAGAATAATGAATATTCACGAATAAACGACCACCCCAAATGAGCTTCGAAACTTAGGATCATAAATGAATAACAATGAATGATAATTAATAAATTAATTAACGACATGTATTTGGGATCGAACCTTAGGATCATAAATAATCTATCTCTATTTCCACCCCTCCCATATACTCCACTCCCAACAAAAAAATAATAATCTATAATAAATGATAAATTAATGGATAATGCGAAGACCCAATTTCATCAATCCCAACGAAATGTATCTCGATTGTTTTACGACTTTTGTCTTTATTCTAACCTTCACCAGATCATTTTCTTCATCTGAGGGAGACTCCATCCACAGCCTAAGGGGTCAAGTAACTTTGACACAGACATTACCTCCCACATAAGAAAAGCGTAGACGGGACTTGAAACGAATTTTCAAGATTTGATTGGGAAGTGGGTAGAAACAACTTCGTCAACCGCGTAGTCAATGAATGGAGTAGACTTCCTGCAGAGGCAGTGCAATGTAGTACAGTTCGAAGTTTTAAGATTCATTTGGACAGATACCTTAGTAATGCCTGCCAATGGTTTTGTTTGCTAGCTTACTTCTTCGTTTAAAGATTTGTTCTCAGCATCCGACCTAGTCATGGACCAAAAGGTCTCCTGTTGGCATGTTCTTGCTTTGTATTTTCGTATTTCGCCAGGTTAACCAGCGCTTCTATACTTATAAACAATATTACCCTGAAGAGGTGGCAGTCGTCGAGATGGTCAAGAAGATTTTTAAGGAGGATAGTATGACGGAGCGAGAGTGGAAGTTAAAAAGTGGTTAGCAATCTTTTTTGAGTGGCGATTAATCACCAATTTTACATGAATGATGCGCGACTCTGGTCCGTAAGGGTGTCACTAAAGTCCCATGAATACTGAGTGCATAAAACGGCAAACACTCAGTGCAATAACCCTTTTGAGTGTAGACATCACGCTGAAGACGACGACAACACCACCGACGAAAAACATTACTATTATTATTATATTATTATCATTATTGTATTATTGTAATTATTATATAATTATCATTAAGAATTGGTAGCTTTAAGTTGCTTTTGCCCGACAGCTTCCTGAAGACATTTTTTCACCCCTTTAGGAGGGAGAGTGCTTCCATCACGTAATACTTTCCTGTTTGCAACTGCTTCTATATAAATACAAACACAACATAAGCAGGTGTACATACATACACACATAATTACACACATAAATTTATTTGTCTATTTATTCCATCACAAATGTATTTCTCTTGACCACTGAGACAAACTCTTACAATTGGTGACCGAAAGAAAAGAAAATCGTTTCTTGCTTCTACCGTTGCTCTTTCTACTGCATCCTCTCTCCTTGACAATCTCTACGTAGATACATTGTCCTCAAAAGATTGAATTGTTGGTTATTACAGAGAAAATACGTCATCAAATCTTGCCAAGACTACGTAGGGCAGCAATGCAGGCGACTTGTCAACATCTTCCAACACAGAGTCCAGGTACCGACGATGTGCTATCTACTTCGAAATTCAAATGTCAACGACCACCCAATACCTCCTAAAATCCCTTTCAACCCTTGCAAGTAAATTGTAGAACTCGTTTACCGTCTTCCTCGTTTTCTATAAGCCTTTAAGGATGCGCATAATTTCTTTAAAGCTTAATTCATGCTCGGCGATATCCACCACGGCGTCGACATATAACAGCACACCATCTTGATTGAATACAATAACTGTCATATTTCTTTTCTCAACAAGATATTTAATATGAAACGCCTGCTAACTCCAAGTATGTGAAATTATATGAATTTTTATAACTCAAGGTAAGCGTATCAAATAATAACAACATTAGGGGAAAAAAGTACGAGACTATATTGGAAATGAGGATTCAAAGGCAAAAAAAAAATATCTGTAAAGGAAAGACCAGTTGAGTTTAATCAAATATTCAGAATAAAGTAAGAAAAACAAGACAAAATACTAAATAAAAACTAAATTAATAGATCAAATAAATACTAAATTAATGAGCCAAATGACAAAAAAATACATAAATCAAACGAAAACACGCGTGGCTGCCAGAGGAAGGATAACTGTTGCCAAGCGTTCCTCACCTGGCTGGGAGAGATTTGGCGGGAGTGTGGCACATGCTCGCGGGCCACAGAGAGCTGCGCAGGGCGCTGGGGGCGTCTCGTCCGTAGACCTGGCGCTCTCGTCCTCTCCATTGCCGTTCTTCGTGGGGGATTTCCCTCCATCTGCACCCCCACATCGTATGTCGTCATCGCGCGTCATCTGACGTCGTACTGCGGGCGTCCAGTATGGGGTCAGTCTAGTTAGCCTTCAAAGAAAACTTCAATTAACTTCATTCTCAAGGGGTGACTATAGTATTCACAAGTGGTCGTAAAGCAAGGTATGAAAGTAGCATTTAAAATAATATTTATAATCCATTTCCTTAACCAAAATGCTGTTTGTGTGTGTGTATGTGTGTGTGTGTGTGAAATAATATTTGTAATTTTCATGAAAAAGCTACACTGGTAGGAATTCGTCTTCTCTCTCAATCTGTCAGATTTCGATTTAAATCATATTTTCAAAAAGTAATATTTCTCATTGTTCAAAAAGTTAATGCATTTGCTTGGAAACATACGGATATGTTATTATTATCAATCAGCATTATTATTTCTATCAGTATTATCTTTCTCATTTATTATTATTATTATTATTATTATTATTGTTATCATTATTATTACTATTATCATTATCATCCTTCCGACATTTTCTTTGATTTATTCCATGGCATCTTATCGTCCTAAACTATCTTACAATCACCCCAATCTATCTACTATCAAACTATCTCACTATCCCAAACTATTTATCTATATACTATCAACCTATCTTACTCTCCCAAACAAAAATATCTTCCCCGTAAATTTTGCTTTCACTGAACAGAACGACAAAGACAACTCTCTCTCTTCTTTCTTCTAATGACGGGAGATCCAGCTTTTACAATGTTTCCTTATAAGGTCTGCTGCCTGCAAGGCTGGGAACCATTTTGGTTGTTTTGTTCTTCTTTGTGTTCTCTCAATCTTTGTTAATATTTTCCTTCTTTATGTGAAGGCGACTCCGTTGCTGCTGCACATTGATGTCTGGGTCGCATGATTTATTTTTTTATTTTTTATGAAACGCCAATCTTATGTTCGTCAAAGAATAGTACATATTGCTCCCCTTTTTTATTTTCTATTTATCTATTTATTTTATTTCACTTATTCATTTATTTATTCATTTATTTATCTATCTACTACAAATCAGTCAACCGACTTCGACAAACTCCACAAACTCCACAAACTCCCGGACTCGGGTCGAGTGTGCTAATTACTCCACCACTCCCTCCCTCCCACTCCCACTCCCCAAGGTTACCGTGTATGGAAAGAATGGGGAAACCTGCTGGTGAGGTGAGGAGGGGGTGGTGGAGGAGGTTGCAGCCCTTTGATTCCCACAGGTTGCGAAGGTTGTCAACGTTGTGTATTCACCACCTTATCTATTTCCTTCTTTATTTACCTATTTACTTCTTTATTTACCTATTTACTATAGCTACCTTACTCTTTTATTTGCTTGCTTACTCCTTTATTTACCTATTTAATCTTATTTGCCTATTTAATCTTATTTGCCAACTTACTCCTTCATTTGCCTACTTTTATTTGCCTACTTACTCTTATTTGCCTACTTTTATTTGCATACTTTTATTTGCCTTACTTTTATTTGCCTTACTTTTATTTGCCTATTTAATCTTATTTGCCAACTTACTCCTTCATTTGCCTACTTACTCCATTTGCCTACTTACTCCATTTGCCTACTTACTCCATTTGCCTACTTACTCCATTTGCCTACTTACTCCATTTGCCTACTTACTCCATTTGCCTACTTACTCCTTTATTTGCCTACTTACTCCTTCATTTGCCTACTTACTCCTTCATTTACCTACTTGCGCTATTTTACCTACTTGCTCATTTATCTACCTACTTGCTTTACCTACCTACTTCTTACCCTTTTATCTACCCACTTGCTTTTATCTACCTGTTATCTGATCTATATGGATGCTCTTTTATCTATATACTTTTATCTACCCACTTTTTATTCTACAATTATCTACGCATTTACCATCTCATCTACCCATTTACTAGTTCATCTACGCCTTTGCTATTTTATCTACGCATTTACTATCATCTACCCATTTACTAGTTCATCTACGCCTTTATTTTATCTACGCATTTACTATTTCATCTACCCATTTACTATTTTATCTACCCATTTACTATTTTATCTACCCATTTACTATTTCATCTACCCATTTACTATTTTATCTACGCGTTTGCTATTTTATCTACGCATTTACTATTTCATCTACCCATTTACTATTTCATCTACGCGTTTGCTATTTTATCTACCCATTTACTATTTTATTTACTCATTTACTATTTCATTTACCTATTTACCCCTTTATCTTTTAATGAATTCTTTATTATTTCTTTATCAAATTTACTTCTCCATTTGCCTCTTTATTGATCTATTTTCTTATTTTTCATATTTATCTAATTCTTCTCAAGTCTATCCACTTCATTATATTTGCGAATATTCATTTATTTGTTGCGTTTATTTTCTTCGGTATCAAACTTATTTACTTCTTTATTTATTGACACAATTAATTAATTAATTAATTTATCTTTATCACTGGACCCAATATCCTTCATTAAGCTATCTTAGAATCACCAAAGGATCCTTGTTATCGACTCTACACCTTTAGTCACGACTTGTATATATCTATTTATTTATTTATTTATCCATTTAGTTATCTTGATCCTGTCCTTCATCAAGCTCTCCTAGAATCACCAATGGATTCTTGTCATCGAGTGTATACCTTTAGTAAAGCCTTGTTTTTATTGATTTATTTATCTATTTATTTATTCATTAATTTATCTTGATGCCATGTCCTTCATTCATCTCTCTTAGAATTACCAATGGATTCTTGTCATCGGGTACCTTTAGTCGCTCCTTGTATTTATCTATTTATTTATTCATCTATTTATGTAATTATTTATTTATTCATTTATTTATCTATTTATTTATTTATCTATATTTATTTATTTATTCATTTATCTATTTATTCATTTATCTATTTATTTATTTATCTATATTTATTTATTAATTCATCTATTCATTTATCTATTTATTCATTTAACTATTTATTCATTTATCTATTCATAAATTTATTCATCTTGATGCCATGTCGTTCATTAAGCTCTCTTAGACCCACCAACGGAGCTGATTTCTCGTCATGAGGGCCACGATATTCACCAAGATCTAAGAATATAAGGTCTAACCACTTCCGACCGAATTTCGAGGGAGTTGGCGCAGCGAGCCCGTGAACGTCACTTGGCTGTTCAAAGTGGGGTTAGCGGGTCCTATAGCTGTCAGTTGAAGTTGGTCCGTCGTTCGAAAATGACGTCGCCTTCGCTCGCACCGCTCCACTCAATTATTTATATTCTGACAAATATTATATAAAATATATATATATAATATATATATAAAATATTATAGTTCCTGTCTATATATATGAATATATAATATATATGATATATAATATATATATATAATATATAAAATATTATAGTTCCTGTCATCCTTGGCGTTTCACAGTTTTCTTCAATGTATCACAAAGAGAAAATGGACGCATCTAAATGACGTCAGAAGCTGCGCAGAACTACTCCAGCGATTAGACCTCTTTACTTAGACCTTGATATTCACTACACTTGTGCAGGCACGCAGCCACAGTATAAAAATAAATAAATCAAATGAAATGAAACGAAACGGAACAAAATAAAATGAAATAAAACAAAAATGAACGAAGGACCTCACCGAAGCGAAGAACTGTCGAGGCAGTCCGGGGAAGGCCAGGCAAAAATAAAAAATAAAAAAAGACAAAATAAGTCAACAAATAAATTAATAGAATAAATAAAATTAATAGAATGAAATAATAGTAATAATAATAACAATAATAATAATAATAACAAATGACAATATTAATGCTAACAATGATATTAATAATAATAACGATAATAACGATAATAATAATGATAATGATAATAATGATAATAAGAGTAATGATAACAATAATAATAAGAGTAATGATAATAATAATGAGTAATGATAATAATAATGAGTAATAATAATAATAAGAGTAATAATAATAATAAGTAATAATAATAATAATAATAAATAATAAGAGTAATAATGAAAATTAATAATAAAAATGATAATGACAATAATAGGAAGGACGCAGGGGCGGCCACGCGTGAAGGAAGGGGAAGGGGGAAGGAGGAGGTGGAGGGGGGGAAGGAGGAGGCGGAGCGGAAGGTCGCTGGGAAGGCCACTGGGTCATGGAGAAGGAAAAGGAAAGGAGGAAGAGGAAGGTGTAGGAGGAAAGGGAAGGTGGAAGTCGAAAGGAGGAGTAAGGGGGAAGGAGGAAGGTGAAGATAAACAGACACGTGGAAAGACAGAGATAGAAGTAGATATTAATGAACCTCACAAAGTATAGACAGTAACACATAAATCTTGAAATTCCCTTTAGCTTCATCTCGTTATATGAAGACATGTCGGCCAGATCAACTGTGCCTTACACCCCCCCCCCCTCTGCCCTCGGGGACTGGAGATTGACTCTGTGTCTACTGGGTACAACGGGGGGGGGGAAAGGGGGAAGAAGGGGAGGGAAGTGTGTGAGGGATGGGGAAGGAGAGGGGGAGGGAGAGAGCGATGGAGAGGGATAGAGGTGTGGGAGGGGGAAGGGGAGAGGAAGGAGGAAAAGAGATGTGGGAGGGAAGGGGGAGGGGTGGGAGGAGAGAGGGAGGGGTGGGAGGAGAGGGGGAGGGGTGGGAGGAGAGGGGGAGGGAGGTATGTCGGAAGAGTTGGGGAAAAGGGGGAAGAAGGATGGAGGTAAGGAAGGGGATGGAGGAGATTGAAGGCGAGGTGGAAGACAAGACGAGGGAGATACGAGGGGCAAGGTGGAGGTGGTAGAGAAGGTGGAAGAGGAGGAGGAAAAAGGGGAAGGAGGAGGGGAGGATGGTGAAGGAGGGGAGGATGGTGAAGGAGAGGAGGAGGAGGATGGTGAAGGAGGAGGGGAGAATGGTGAAGGAGGAGGGGAGGATGGTGAAGGAGAGGAGGAGGGAGAAGAGAAGGAGATGAGGAGGAGGAAGAGAAGGAGAAGGGAAAAGAGGAGATGAGGAGGAGGAAGAGAAGGAGGAGGGAGAAGAGAAGGAGGGAGAAAAGAAGGAGGAGGAGAGGAAGGAGAAGAGAAGGAGGAAGTAGGAGATAGAAAAAGGACAACAACAAGTACGGATAAAGAAGAGAAATACGAAAGCTTCTGCTATTATTTTACCTTCCCGCATGCAGCAAGTCCTTCCACTTCTTTGGGCGAAGGAGTTCTAAAATTTTGTCTAAGAAAATTTATCTAAAAAAAGTTATCACATGCATATATCGCTAGTTCCTCTATTTATGATAAATAATGAAGCGTTTGAAGCTAAGGGCGAGGTGGGGGAGGGGGCGCCCGAAGGGCGCCGATACTGAGGGCGAGCACTAAGTCATGCTAAGAAGAGCTTCAAAAGTCATTTGGGGCTTTTGTATATCTGAAATAATATAGTGAAGTGGCGAAATATGTACCAATATCACTATTCAAAAAATGAAGTAATACTATTATTATCTGTTGGCTGACACACTATCAAAAAATAGTTGCCTTAGGATATTGGAAAAAAAAATGCATGCGGTTAAGTAAAAATTTGACGAAATTTCATACTGAGAGATCACTGTACGAGACCCACAACCTTCACCGAGAGTGCACAGACCTTACAATCCCTACATAGCGATCAACCATGATGAACACAATGCAAGGAGAGGAGGGGTGGGGAGGGGAAGAGAGGATGGGAGAGAGAAGAGAAGAGAGGAGAAGATATGGGGATGGGAGATGACAGGAGGAGAGAGGAGAGGAGAGGAGTGGATAGGGAGGGTAGATGGGAGTGGATAGGGAGGATGGATGAGAGGAGGGAGCGTATGGGGAAGGGGAAGGTATGGAAAGGGAAGAGAGGGGAGAGGAGAAGAGGGGAGAGGAGAAGAGGGAAGAGAGGGGAGAGGAGAAGAGGGAAGAGAGGGGAGAGGAGAAGAGGGAAGAGAGGAGGAGGAGGGGAGGGAGGTGAAGGGATAGGAGGGAAGGAAAGGGGAAGGAGAGAGGAAGGGAAAATTGAAAAATGACGATTCACTCTTTACTAACGTCGTGTGACCAACCCACAGAAAAGTAACCTACGACCACTGGGCAAACGCCGCCCCTCCTCGGCTGAACACAATTGTATGGCGTACACACACACACACACACACACACACACACACACACACACACACACACACACACACACACACACCCGAGGGTGTAGAGGAAAATGTAAAGAAAGGTAGAAGAGGAGGAGGACCTGGAAGAGAAAGAGGAGGAGGAGGTCCTGGATGAGGAGAAGGAGGACGACGGCGACGAGGGCAACGAGGAGGAGGAGAGGTCGAAGAGGACGAGAAGAAGGTCGAAGAAGACGTGGAGGGGGGCAAGGAGGAAAAGGAGGAGGAGGAGAAGGAGATCGAACGGGACGAAAAGGGCATCGAGGATGTGGAGTAGGATGAGGAGTAGGATGTGGAGTAGGAGGAGGAGGAGATGAAGAAAGAGTAGTAGTAGGAGGAGGAGGACCCTTGTCACGGTATGACCCTGACGTAGTGAAGAGAGGAAAAAAGAGAAACAAAAGAAAGAGAAAGTTGGGAAGGGAAGGGGAGGGCGGTTGGGTCAAGCGAGGATGAATCGGGCGCCACACCCCCCAACCCTTGCTGACTCCCGGGGCCGGGCCGGGCCAGGAAGGTCCTCAGAGTTCTCAGTCGGGGTCGAGGAGGAGAAAGAGGAGGAGAAGGAGGAGGGGGTAGGAGGAGGGGGAGGGGAGGAGAAAGAGGAGGGGAAAAAAGAGGCAGTAAGGAGGAGGAGTTGGAGGGGGTAGGAGGAGGAGGAGGAGGGGAGGAGAAAGAGGAGGGGAAAAAAGAGGCAGTAAGGAGGAGGAGGAGGAGGGGGTAGGAGGAGGGGGAGGAGTAGTAGAAGAAAGATTAGGAGGAAAGAACAAGGAGGGAAGAAGGAGGAAAGAACAAGGAGGGAAGAAGGAGGAGGAAAGAGAAGGAGGATGGAGGGAGGAAAGAGAAGGAGGAGGAGGAAGCAAGAGGAGGATGGAACAAGGAGGGAAGAAGGAGGGAGGAAAGAGAAGAAGGAGGAGGAGAAGGTGGAAGAAGGGGAAGGAGGGAGGGAGGGAGGAGAAGGAGGGAGGAGAAGAAGGAGGAGGAGGAGATGATGGAAGAGGAGGGGGAGGGAGGGAGATCAGTGTCTTAGATTCAAAATTTTCTTTTTATTCAACGAAAACTACGAAATTCAAAGGCCCTTATATATATATATATATATATATATATATATATATATATATATATATATATATATATATATATATATATATATATTCTATCTATTTCGTTTATTTTTGTCACTTCCAACGAATGATCAATATTATTGTTACTAATATATATATATATATATATATATATATATATATATATATATATATATATATATATATATATATATATATATATATATATATATATATATATATATATATATATATATATATATATATATATATATATATATATATATATATATATATATATATATATATATATATATATATATATATATATATATATTATATATATAAAAGGTAACCCTCTTCAACATTTCGTGCCTTTCCCCCAAAAACTGTTCCCAATATCGAAAAAAATTAAATTCGTCACTCGTTATGACGCCTCTTCTGGATTCGGGAAAAAAACCAAAACAAGAACCGACTGCAGGAAAAAAAATAATAAATAATAATAATAATAATAATAATGATAATAATAATAATATTAATAATAATAATAGTAATGATAATAATTTGGTATATACGGTCTTCGCCTACTTATAAGTGGGTAACCTGTACACTACACCCACTAAACCTCATTCCACTAAACCTCATTCCACACCCCTTTCCCATCTTAGCCCCTCGTGGACCAAGGGTTATCCCTTGCACACCGCCACAAT
>NC_134807.1:2631992-2681992 GCF_046742065.1 Oratosquilla oratoria
CAAGAACAGGACTCGAACGTCGGACCCCAAGTGCACCAAGCGAGCTCACTGATCAACGCTTTAATTCAGTTCTTCTTCAATTGAGAGGAAAGTTGTCAAACCGCACCCAAGATGGCGGGAGGGAATCACCTTTATCTAACGTCATATAATTACCACTCCCGAATCAAGTTTCGAAAGGATTACAAAGGATTACAAAGGCGGAGCATGCCGACAGGAGACCTTTTGGTCCATAATTAGGTCGGATGCGAAAAAAAATTATGATGTACAAATATATAAATAAAACTAATAATAATAACATACATAATAATAAGTAAAATAAATATATAGGTAAGGGTAAATAATATACAGGTAAATAGTAAATAATAACAAATGGACAGATATATGATAAATAATAATTAATAAAATCGTCTGGCGGCAGGAAAAAGTTACGTTTATCAAAGGAAGAAGAGTAGATATATATAGATATCTGGAGATATATCTCCCTCTCCCCCCCTTTCTTTCTTCCTCCTTCCCTCTCTCCCTACTTCCTCCTCTTCCCCACTTCTCCCCTTCCCCCTCCCCCTCTTCCCCTTACCTCTCTCCCTACTTCTCCCATTCCCCCTTTCTCCCCTTCCCTCTCTTACCCCTTCCCTCTCTTCCCCCTCTTCTCCCCTTCCCTCTCTTCCCCTTCCCCTTCCTCTCCCCCCTTCTTCCCCTTCCCCCCTTCCCCCTTCCCCCCCAAAGACGACGAAAGACGAACAAGAATCAAGAAGCCCCCAGGTGGCACACGTAGAGCCCCAGGACCCTGGGGGGAATCTTAAATGACCATTGGGGACGGGGTGGGAGTGGAGCGTGGAGGGGGGCAGGGGGGCAGCGTCCCCCGAAGTCGGGGAGGGGGGGAGGGGAAGAAGGGGATCGTTCACCGTCATGGAAGCAACTTCGGAGGGACAAAGAACAAGAGAAAGCAAAAGAGTAGATTGCTTTACTCAATTTCTATTACATCCTTAGTCTATCATGATGCCAGGTGCTGATTAATACACAGAGCCACGGAAGAAAATGATAAATAAACGCATATGTAGGTCACCAAACGGACATGTTCATTTGGTAAACAAGACCTCAGAGCTAATTTGTATTCTTGTGAGAATACTTAAAGAGCTTTAAGAGACATCTTATGCATGTGCGTGCACACACACACACACACACACACGTATACACACACACACACGAACACACACACACACGAACACACATACACAAACACACACACAAAAATACACACACACACACATGCACACACTGACATGCCCACATGCATGTGCGTGCACACACACACGCACATACATACACACTCACAAAAATACACACATACACATACGTGCGCACACTGACATGCACACAAAATTACATTCGATAAAAAGTATAAAACAAGGAAAAGCAATCAAACGAAAACTCATAATTTACGGTGCATTCAATAACGGAAAAAGAAACTAAAAAATAAACGAAAACTTATGATCTTATCTACCTGCACTACTATCTATACTCCACCGGTAACTCTTGTGAAGATAAGGAATGAGCCACACCTTTAGTTAAATATAAATGAGCATGCAACACAACAGGGATTTCCCCGTGATGTATGTGCCGCTACAGTGCTCTGTGTGCCACCCCGAGGGAACACGAGAATGCTGGGATTCGTCCAGTTTGTCATCACCTGTTGGGGAAGGATTGGGACGCGTCCTGGCACAAAAACGTGTAAATTTGGGAAAGTATATAGGGAGGAGGAGGAAGAGGAAGAGGAGGAGGAGGAAGGGGGGAGGAAGAGGAGGAGGAAGGGGGGAGGAGGAAGGGGGGACGAGGAGGAGGAAGAGGAGGAGGAAGGAGGAGGACGAAGAGGAGGAGGAAGGAAGAAGAGGAGGAAGGAGGAGGAGGAGGAAGGAGGTGGAGGAGGAGGGAGGAAGTGGAGGAGGATAGGAGGAAGAGGAGGAGGAAGGTGGAAGAGGAAGAGGAAAAGTAGGAGGAGGAAGAGGAGAAGGAGGTGGAGAATAAAAAATGATGATGGGAAAGGAGAAGAGTCTGAAGAAAAAAGAAAAAGCATTGAAAAACTAAAAAGAAGAAGATTCAGAAGAAAAAATGAGCAAAAACAAGAACAAGAACAAAGGGAACAAGAACAAGAACAAAAAACAACAAAAAAGTACAAAAACGAACAAGAACAAAAACAAGCTGAAGAACACGGAAAAACAAGAACAAGAAGACCAAGAACAAGAAAAAACAAGTACAAAAAAACACCAAGAAGAAAAACTGCCCTGCACGACCTCCACCAGGAGCCGCGGGCGCGAGGTCATCCTACATCGGAGGAGAATCCCGCTGCGAGGAGAGTCCTTCTCGAGATTGAACTAAAGGTGCTGTCACACCTGACGCGGTCCTTACTACGTCCTTCCTACGTCTTTACTACGTCCTTCCTGCGTCCTAACTATGTCCTTACTACGTCCTTACTACGTTCGTATTATGTCCTTACTACGTCCGTACTACGTCCTTACTGCGTCCTTCCTACGTCCTTACTATGTCCTTCCTACGTCCTTACTACGTTCGTACTATGTCCTTTCTACGTTCGTACTATGTCCTTTCTACGTCCTTCCTACGTCCTTACTGTGTCCTTCCTACGTCCTTCCTACGCCCTTACTACTTCCTACGTCCTTACTACGCCCTTACTACGTCCTTACTACTTCCTACGTCCTTACTACGCCCTTTCTACGTCCTTCCTACGTCCTTACTTCCTACGTCCTTACTACGTCCTTCCTATGTCCTTCCTACGTCTTTCCTTCGTCCTTACTACGTCCTTCCTACGTCAGCAAACGGTCACCACCCGGTCCTCAATCTTCTACGCCCTCGCTACGTCAATCTCGAGCAGAAACGAAACTGTCCGACGTCCATACCGTCCTTGCGGTCCACACTGCGTCCCCACTACGTCTCCACCACGCCCCTACTGCGTCCAAGCCGGCCCTCACTACGTTCTGTCAATTTTAGAAGGACGTGGTGATAAGGGGCGATGGTGTCACTGCCCTGTGAGGAACATCTCACATCCTGATGTATATACGTCGATACTGACATGTCACCTAAATAGATGCCACTACCACCTCAACGAGACACCACCTACAACCCCGTTCCTGAGGTATATACGTCGATACTGACATGTCACCTAAGTAGGTGCCTCTGCCACCTCAACGAGGCACCACCTACAGCCCCGGTCTTATGTATATCGATACTGACATGTCACCTAAGTAGGTGACTCTGTCGCCTCAAGGAGACATGGGAATTGGGCGTCGCAGACAGGCTTTGGGAAAAAAATAAAAAATAAAACGAGATAAAATAACACAAGAAAAAATTAAACAAAACATAATATAAATGAATAAAGATGCCTGAGACACACAGATGAGAAGAAGAAGAAGAAGAAGAAGAAGAAGAAGAAGAAGAAGAAGAAGAAGAAGAAGAAGAAGAAGAAGAAGAAGAAGAAGAAGAAGAAGAAGAAGAAGAAGAAGAAGAAGAAGAAGAAGAAGAAGAAGAAGAAGAAGAAGAAGAAGAAGAAGAAGATGTTCTTCCCTTCTTTGCCGTTCTTCCCTTCTTTATTACGAATTCCCGTTCATCTTTTCCTTCTTTCCTTGTGTGTGTGTGTGTGTGTGTGTGTGTGTGTGTGTGTGTGTGTGTGTGTGTGTGTGCGCGTCCTTTCCCGTACATCTGTTCCACCTCCTCAGCCCTCCACGTCTCTTCCTCCACTGTAACTCCACACCAATTACCTCCATGTCAAAAGGACACAAAAGGCACATACGGGTTCTTACGTAACAAAATATTTCCCCTTCGTGCTCACACACGCGCACGCACGCGCACACACACACACACACACACACACACACACACACACACACACACACACACACACACACAAAGTCTTCAGCTTGCAAACTCGTAATCTATATATTGACACATTACAGTAGCCTCTCTCTCTCTCTCTCTCTCTCTCTCTCTCTCTCTCTCTGATGAAACAAAGTTATTCTTCACGAGTTTGGCAGTAGGAGTTTTCTGAAGCAGTTCCTCTTGACAAAGCACTTTAAGTGAAACGAGTCCGGGAATACACTCGTATCTAGACTTTTGTCTTTCAAGTTCCTGTCCTCGTCATATATTATATATATATATATATATATATATATATATATATATATATACATATATATATATATATATATATATATATATATACATATATATATATATATATATATATATATATATATATATATATATATATGGTTCGAGTCCTTGGCTCCACCACATTTCAATTTCTGCATGTATGCCTCCTCGAGCATCTCGATGCTGATGGCTTAGAATTAAAGTGAATTGTGGTTGATCAATGTAAATTTGTTCACTGGGACCCAGTGTTGTACATACATACATATACATATATATATATATATATATATATATATATATATATATATATATATACATATATATATATATATATGGTTTGAGTCCTTGGCTGCACCACATTTCAATTTCTGCATGCATGCCTCCTCGAGCATCTCGATGTTGATGGCTTAGAATTAAAGCGAATTGTGGTTGATCAATGTAAATTTGTTCACTGGGACCCAGTGTTGCACACACACACACACACACACACACAAATATATACATATACATATACTTTGCAGTAATTCACAAGGCACACGTAAAAATAATATGCAGAAAAAACCACTGGGAAATAAGAAGCTTAGTCCGAACGTTTTCGTCTATTTAAGACATTATCAAGGAATACACAGTTACAGAGACAAAGGTGGATATATATACATAAAGTAAAAGACAAACTAGGAACATGGGAAGTACACACAAGATGCTTCACAATCAGGTAGAGCCGATGTTTACATATACGGACGTTTGGTCCATGACGTTACGTCACCCCCGCTTAGTAGCACTTGGAGAAGTTCTTACAATTTTATCAATAACAAAATCATCAAGTTTAAATAATCCTAAACTTAAATTGATATTATTGTCAAAGGTTTGTTTAATATGACTGGATTCGATGATGTTTCTTTCTAATAAGGATCTACAAGAAATTATTACATTCGAATTATCCCAGTCAATAGGATGATTGTGGTCTCTTACATGGACAAAAAGGCCACTGGAACTTTGCCCACTCCTTACACTATATTTGTGCTGATTTATCCTAGTTTTTAAGTCTTTACCAGTTTGGCCGATAAACTAGGATAAATCAGCACAAATATAGTGTAAGGAGTGGGCAAAGTTCCAGTGGCCTTTTTGTCCATGTAAGAGACCACAATCATCCTATTGACTGGGATAATTCGAATGTAATAATTTCTTGTAGATCCTTATTAGAAAGAAACATCATCGAATCCAGTCATATTAAACAAACCTTTGACAATAATATCAATTTAAGTTTAGGATTATTTAAACTTGATGATTTTGTTATTGATAAAATTGTAAGAACTTCTCCAAGTGCTACTAAGCGGGGGTGACGTAACGTCATGGACCAAACGTCCGTATATGTAAACATCGGCTCTACCTGATTGTGAAGCATCTTGTGTGTACTTCCCATGTTCCTAGCTTGTCTTTTACTTTATGTATATATACCCACCTTTGTCTCTGTAACTGTGTATTTCTTGATAATGTCTTAAATAGACGAAAACGTTGGGACTAAGCTTCTTATTTCCCAGTGGTTTTTTCTGCATATATTTATATATATAACAGGCCAAATCATCTGTGATGCTTGCGAAGGATATTCATCGAGGACAGAAACGCTGGTAAAGTCCTACGAAGGCGATCCTTCAGGCCTCAATCATCGATCGTCTCGTCCTCTTCGTGAGTTCCTCCCAAATGGACCACGAAGAAGAATCTTCGACTTCTTCCCTCGTCACTTATTCATCACACACGCCATCTTGCATGACCCTGCGTGCCCACTTATCTGCCGTCAGGCGATTTTATTCACGGAGATGAAATAATCATTCTTTCGTCAAACCGTTTACCCTTCTCTAATAAGGCCCTGTTCACATTAGCGGTTTCAATTACAACGTAAGTCAATGTAGGCGTTCACACCACACACAACCGTGCAGTTTTTCCTCGACTATGCGGTACCTCCGCGGTTTCCGCGCGGAAACCGCAAGTATAAACGGGGTATTTTGGGTATTTTTCCGGCTGTCGGTAAGTGAATTAAATCAGTAGCTGCTGTGGACTCCTTCAGTCGACTTTGTGACAATACGCCACTACTGTAGTGTCCCCTTAACGCGTATAGCATTTTTGTGAAATAAAAATTACTATGATTTATCAAACCATTGTATGTGTCCATAAATATCATTTATATATTGTAATAAATGTTGCCACAAACTACGATAGCCATTGAAAGGAGAAAGCATCTGAATGTGACATTATTGTATAATTTCACAAAGTAATAAAATATTGATTATGTTTATTCTATGTGAAGAGAACGAAAAAACGTAGACACTAAACAACTTCACACCGGGCTTAACGACCCCCTTATGGGTCGATAGCCTAATAAAAAAAAAAAAAAAAATAATAATAATAATACACGTCCAAAGAGAATTGGAGTTTGTTTCAATCCTTCTCTTACGGACGAGTACCATTCACCATGAATTAGTAACTAACCACAAATTGTACATTCAGGGAACCTCTTGATACGGGATGAGATAGGACATATTCACTTTTCCATACGAATCTAGTGTCAGAAACATTATAACATATTGTGCAAATAGTCACCACATTCTGACACACGCCTAGCCAGGAAAAAAATAGAAGAAAAAGAACTGGACATCTCGATTAAAACACAATGTGTCACCCTGAATCACACACACACACACACACACACACACACACACACACACACAAAAGAAAACAAAAAAAAAGGCCATGACAGGAGTAATTGCAACAAGTGGAATTCCCCCCCCCCGTCCTACGGTCCCCCCCAGGGGGTCCGCAACCCCCCCCCCGACTAAAATACACTGGTTCAGAGGTCCTGCATCCTCTTCAGGATCAGCTTCGTCCTCTGTGACTGCTTCAGCTGCAAAGCAAACCGACGATGGCTTCCCAAGTCGTACACGAAAGAAGTCATGATTAGTTTTTCGAAAATATAATATTCTCTTCAAGAAATTTTGAGAAAAACTTTTCTATGTTTTCGTTGATAAAAAGAGATGAGATATTCATTTTGTGTGTGTGTGTGTGTGTGTGTGTGTGTGTGTGTGTGTGTGTGTGTGTGTGTGTGTGTGCTTGCTTAATAAGCTCAGACTCCAAACTTCTTATTTATTTCTCCCTTCCTCTCATTCAGTTATCCATTTATTTATTTCTTCATCGTTTTATTTATCTGTATTTCGTGTCCCTTACAATGTGCTCCTTAAGTATTGCAGGAATGTTTGCAACAAGAGACAAAGCATTCCTCACTTATTTGTCAGCGTCGGGGAAATGTTCCCGACCTTTCACTTTCCAGGGCTAAGAGACACGCCCTACACTGATATATATACACATACACACACACAATGTATATATATATATATATATATATATATATATATACACTACCCAAATTACCCGCGCGTTGCTGCGCACAAATGATGATCATTTTAATTTTGATAGAATTTGTGGAGAAAAGTTATACGTATCAATATAACTCAATGAAAAATGTAACACAAATAAAATGTTAAGTAAGAAAAAAAAAAAATTCGAGGAGGGATACGCCCTTTGGAAATAAAATATATTCGGCCGTAAGAGAAGAATATGACCCTTTATCTTTGAACTCGAGTATATTGCCTCCCGCGAAAAAGATAAAAATTACCAATATTTCAACATTTACTAAAATTATACAATCATTTTACATTTACATGCTTTCTCCTTACAAAGGCTATCACAGTTTGTGGCAACATTAATTTCATAAATGTAAATAACATTTATAAACACGTACAATGTTTTTTTAATCACAGTGATTTTTGTCACAAAATACCAATTGTGTTAAGGGGAGGCTACAGTAGTGGCGTGTTGCCCCACCATACCCCTTTAACCCTTAACCCTAGCCAAAATAATATATATATTTTTTTGGAAATGAAATATAGTTATCCAAGTACCTAGAGTAATAGGGTATCAGAATATATATGGTCATGGGGGTCTATCTCCAAAACCCTAGGAGTTTGTGAACAAACGGACAGACAGAAGCTACCACTTTATTACACACACACACACATATATATATATATATATATATATATATATATGTATATATATTCCGTGCAATATAGAAAGGATATATATCGGAAACCATATTACATTTGACATAGAATATTGTTTTAGATAAAAGAACAAAAAAGAGAACGCCTTAAATTACTTCAGCATTTTTGTGTAGCGTACTAGTGGTGTCATCGGAAGCGTGCTGAACTCGCACTCGCTTAGTTGTGAGTTCGAATCCCGCACTCCTGTCCAGTACCCACCAGTGACTTAATGACCTGCCCTAACAGCCCCTAAGGAGACGGCTTCGGCCGCAGGTATTCAGCGCCTCCAGGGGTAAGCCCCTCCTCTTCATCATCTACTAGGGTAACATTCATTCTGAAGTCAAAGGGAACAAGAAATGTCAAGTTAAGCTGCAAAAGTATTGTTCTGGTTCCGAAATTTTGGTCAGAAACCGCAGCAGTTCGAGTGACTGGTTAGGCCAGCCACAAACAGCTTGTTTATTCAAATTGTTTTAACCAAAAGGAAACAACGTTTTTTCCCCCACTTTCATTTTTGTTTTGGGATCATTAAATAAGCGTACACACATACACACACACACACACACACACACACAGAAGAGATCAGAAAGAGAATAGCTTCCCACAGAGTGGTGGATATCTGGAATAAATTGGAGTTGATAAAGAAATGCAAGAAAAATCTTACACAATGGGGCTAGGTACAAAAACAAATAAATAAATAGATGAATAAATGAATAAATAGAATAAGCAAATAAGCAATTATTCCAATAAAAATATAAGTAAAAGCACACAATTAAATAGTTAATGAAAAACATATACAAAATAAATTAGATAAAAATAAATAGATGTGAATATTATATATATATATATATATATATATATATATATATATATATATATATATATATATATCAAAACTATACAACTAAATATACAAATAAAGATAATTATAATACATGTATACAACCAAAAAATTAAATAAATAAAAATAAATACACAAATTAATAAAAAACAAATACTATTAAACAACTAAAAGAATCAATAAAACGAAACTGGGCAGGATTCATCCAATACCATGACATTCGTCTTCTCTCTCTCTTTTTTTTTTCCCTCTTCTTTTTTGCTATCATATTTTATTTCTATGTTGTTTTTCTCTTCTGGCTTTTGTTTCTGGATTTTTGTTATCATTGTTGTTGTGTAAATCTCCTACAAGACAGTTTATTCTCCTGCATACATAAACACACACATACATACACATTTATGTGTGTATATATATATATATATATATATATATATACACACACATGCTTGCTGGTATAGTGGTACCGTGCTCGACAATTAATTCAGCGACCCGAGTTCGGTCTCCGCCCAGGATTGTAAAGCGTAACATTCATTCAACCCGGTACCCTAGCTCTCGAGAGCAAGTGTGTGTGTGTGTGTGTGTGTGTGTGTGTGTGTGTGTGTGTGTGTGTGTGTAAGGTCACAGCATTATCCATAAACCGGGCCATTATGATTTCTGAGCTCTCTTCCGGGAGGGTAAAAACTGTCGATCACGAGTGTGGATTGTGGTTCTCTACATTTGGAACTGGTGGTGAAAGAAACTCGGGCAGAGCTCTTGGCTTTACTTCTCCAAGTTTAGATCTAACTACAAAATACAGGGCAAGCCCCCAGGAAGGCTCGGAGGGTTGCCAGACACATATTATCTACATATGTACAGTTGCCATATCATAGTAAAGATTAACAAGGTTTCGTCGCGTCGTTTGAAACGTCGGCCGATAACGTGCAGGTGGCTTGACCCGAGACGCAGCAGGTCCCTTTGTCCAAGTAAAGCTTTTGACCTGAGACGCCGAGAATCTAGTGTTGTCAAAAAGGCGTTGTCAAGAAAGGTCGGTGAGCTTGGTCACAGAACAATGGAAGTACCTTGGGATATTTGCAGCTCTTCGTCGACACATCTTGTAGCATATGTGTGCGTGCGCGCGTGTGCACCTAGTCACCGAAGTGTTGTATAAGTTGAATACAAAGATGATAAGACGATCACAGCACGTGATCTAATCTGAAACCTGTTTCAAGTTTCTTTGTAGTTGTGGACCGACTATAATTTAACTAAAAACGTATGTATGACGTCATACTTGGGTTACCTGTATCGGCCATGACGTCACACCTGGGTCAAGGAATATTATATATTATATATATATATATATATATATATATATATATATGACGTCATGCCTGGGTCGCGTAACACGTGACATATGACGTCATGCATGGGTCACGTAATGTGACGTCACACTTGCGTCACGTAACATGTGACGTCACACATGGGTCACGTGTAACAAGACGTCATAAACACTCTTAAATTTGCTAACCAAACTAAAATACACGTTCATAAAACATAATATCTTCGAAGGAATTAATAACAAACAAGAAGAACAATAACAACGTAAGAATAAATAACTCGTTTTGGAAAAATGAGGTCGACTTAGCGACCAATAACAAACCCGGAAGAGCTGTCGACTCGAATGCAGGAAACGAAAACAGATTTCAAAGAGAACAAATTCTTATTATTTCTTTTCATGTTTTCTCTTCAACCTCGTTCATAAAATATCTATCTCCGTCTCCCACAGAGGAGGCTGCATGTTTTACAATCCAGAGAAAACTCCACAGAGAAAAAACAGGAAAAGATGAAAAATATATACAAATAAATTCGCATCTGGCAACACGATTCAAACGGTGATGACGTCACATCGTCGGAGTCTTAAAACTTAAAAAACGATATTGTAGGAATGTTTGAATTTCACTTTTATACGACATTTGAAGCAGAAAAATACATTTCCTTTGTGACTTTAGATAAATCAGTAAATAGACTAATATTTCAACGAGAAAGAGTTATGTTCAAATATATATATTTTTCTTATATCGCAGATGCTGTTATCCAAACATGTTATCCAAACATATTATCCAAACATTCTAATAATATTGTCATTTGCAGAAGAATTAATCCTCCACTGTTGCAATGTATTGTTGCATTTCAATGAATTACAATGATAAAGCAAGATGGACAACAAGACCTTTCCATAATGAAATCGAATTTAAAATACATACACGCTCACATACATACATATATGTACGTACTAGTACATACACAAATGCATACACACATGAATACATGCATAAATACGTGTCATACTCTCTAAACATACATATATAAATACATACACACAAATGCAAATTCATATACAGGTATAAATACATTCGCACAATACATATATAAATACATACACAAATACAACATACACGAATACATACATACATACATTCATACATACATACAAAATGTATAAAAGGCCATCAAACAAAGCCATGTCATCAAGTTTACGATGAGAGAGAGAGAGAGAGAGAGAGAGAGAGAGAGAGAGAGAGAGAGAGAGAGAGAGAGAGAGAGAGAGAGAGAGAGAGAGAGAGAGAGAGAGAGAGAGAGAGAGAGAGAGAGAGGGGGGGGGGAGAGGAAAGCAACAAGTTCCTAAGAGGTGTTGGCGGGTAGGTGGGGGCTGTTGGCAAAATATTCCTCCAAAGTTTGATTACATATTCTTATGTGTATCTTCATCATCATCATCATCATCATCATCATCATCGCCGTCGTTTCGGCTTATAAGACTTAGACGAAGCCTTTAAAGCCTGGAACCAATTCTTTCAATTTATTTATTATTATTTGTTTATCGTATTCACTTTTTTATCAACGAAGTCTTATTTCAACCATATTCAACCACTACCCCACAGTAGCCGCCAACGGTCCCTCCCATCTGGGAAGGAACTCGGAACTGTAGGACACTCGCTGGCCGAGCTGGTTAGAGCGTCGCTACTTGCAGCGGAGATGGAGGTGGTGGTTCGAACCCTGCCGCCGGCGAGTTGGACCAAGGGCATGGTTCATTAAAATTCCACACTACAAAGTCCTCTGTAAGGGGCACCGTCCTAGCCTCCTGAGAGGGAAAGAGACAGAGAGGGGGTAGAGGAAGGAGAGAGAGAGAGAGAGAGAGAGAGAGAAACAGAGAAGGAGAGAAAGAGAGACAGAGGAGGAACAAGAGAGACAGAGAGAAGACAGAAGAGAGGGACAGAAAAGAGATAGGAGAGAGAGAGAGAGAGAGAGAGAGAGAGAGAGAAACAGAGAAGGAGAGAAAGAGAGAAAGAGAGCAAGGGCTAGTAAAGGAGCTCACGGGGTTTTGAAGACAGGCTTGAGGGACATGATCACTTCCGACGTCCCCCATTCAGGGCCACGACACGCGCACAAACGCACTCATCATTCCCCACCTGTAAATAGACGCGTCTCCTTGCCCAGTGTGATCAGCAACAAGAACAGCCAACGCAGTCTGTATCCAGCGCGGCTCCTTGTCGGAGCAAATCACTGTTAATTGACAGAACTATATATTTGTACCTAAAGGGTTTAAATTCGGCCCTAAACGATACAGACGTCATTAGTAAGCATCCAGGGAGACGCCCGATCCATCTCCCCCCAGCTCCCAGAGAGACGCCCGATCTATCTCCCCTCAACTCCCAGGAAGACGCCCGATCCATCCCCTTCAACTCCCAGGAAGACGTGATTTATCGGAAAGATCTCAAGGCAACTTGTCGCAAACAAAACGTCATCTTTTGGCTTAGCAACCCGTTTTCTTTTTAACTCGTCCTCGTCTATTTACCGTTTTCTTTCCTCCTCCTCCACCTCCTCCTCTATCTTCTACTCTTCCTCCTCCCCCTCCTCCCCTCCTCTCCCTCTTATCTTCTTCCTCCTCCTCTTCTATCTCCTGCTCTTCCCTCCCTCTTTCCTCTCCTCTGTCTCCTCTTCTTCTTTCTATTATTCTTTCCTCCTCCCCTTTCCTCCTCTATATCCTTCTTGTCCTCCCCTTGTCCCCTTCCATCTCCTCGTCCTCCTCCTTTTCTTCCTCATCATCCTACTCTTCTTTCCCCCTTGTCCCTTTCCACCTCCTCTTCCTCCTCTTCTTCCTTGTCCTCCTCTTCTTCCTCGTCCTCCTCTTCTTCTCGTCCTCCCCTTGTCCCTCTCCACTTCCTCTTCTTCCTCCTCATTCTCTTCCTCTTCTTACTCCTCCTCCTCTTCTTCCTCTTCCTTCTCATTCTCCCTCTCCTCCTCTTCTTCTTCTTCCTTCTCCTCCTCTTCCTCCTCCTCCATAACAACTTTTACTTTTTATCTCATTTATCTATTATCTTATTTTATTTCATTTATCTAAACTGATAAGACGAGACAAGAATTTTTACTTTTTATCTTATCTTTTATTCATTTTTTATTCATTTATTTATTCTTTAATCTATCTATAACTTTTATGCCCCTCGAACGGATTCGAGTCTGACATCCCTGAATCTATATCAAGCATTCTTATTCTAAACCAAGAGTATCCATACCCCCTGGGGGGGGGGGGGATGGGTACCAAATGCTGGTTCCAATATGAAACTCGACCTCTGGTTGCTGGTATTTATCTTATCTAATGTATCAATCTATACTTGGAGTAGAATGTTAAATTATCAACTAGCATTGTCATGATGAAGTTACCAATGCTTTGGAAGTCATACTGGTAACTATTATGAAATGTGATGATTATTATTTCGACAGTCATGTGAAGGAGGTATGATGACCATGTTGGGCAATCCAGTAGGGGTCTGGAGTCATCAAAAGGTTAAGAACTCATAAACCCGAGTTCGATTCCTGCCCAGAAAAAAAAATAGTATCACTGCACTGCGAGCCAGCACCCCAACTCTAGTGGGCAAGGAGTTGTGTATGTGTGTGGGATTCGCCATGGTCTTGGATCACGTGTTGGACTCGTGATCGACACCTATATCCACCCCGAAAGAGAGCTCAGCATTAATCATTGATCGGATCATACACAATTTGTGAGCTTTCATCAGGAAGGGCAATAGCTGTCAATCACGAGTCCAACAAGTGATCCAAGACCGTGATGAAACATACAACACACACACACACAACCGACCCTGGGGAATTGTGGTTTGGAGAGTGTGGCTTGATGGTACAGCACTCGTCTCCTTTCTGTTATTACCCAGCAACTAAACCCAGGACCCCGAAGAGTCCTATACACATGACCCTCATGCACAGGACATATAGATGCGCCCCAAGGACCTTGGCCCGCACTAGCAGTACACCAATCCTGCGTCCTTTCCTCTCCATACACAATCCAACACGGAGTTGGCAACACTCTACAGACCTTTCACGGAATATGTCCTCAAACACACGTTAATCCTTACACATCACAGACATAACCTAAGTCACATAATCTTCGTTATACTTCACATTAACACAACATTCGTGTCTCCCACTACAACCATACAGACACATACAGCCAACCCTGGAACCACTCTCACCACAACAAGAACAACAACGACCAAATACAGACAATAACTCCTACGACCAATTACAGACAAAAACTCCACATTCTTCACCCTCAAACTCCCAAGTCGACAACATACACAGGAACACAGTCCCTGCTGCCACCCACACACAACCGCATAATTTAGAAGAACCGGAAACACTACAGGTAAGAAAAGACGGCAACAGGACCCAATCGCGTGCGTCTTACCTCTCGTAATCACCTAACACACCGCGACCGCGCAAAACGGTAAATTGCAGCCACAAAAACCGGACATGAAACATTCCACACTACTCGGTCCAACTGATTGGATCACCCTTGTTCTAAGAGGAGGGCAATGCCCTCGTGATCCGTGTACACAAGGATATAGACTACATGAACACACAGGAGCATTCATCCCTATTGACAATATCCTCGACGTTCATGATACAAAGACACTACACATTACCAGACCAGACACTCAACATCATCGATATACCTCTGAAACACTCCCACCTTCAATTTTGATACAATACATTCCTCATCTGTTCCTACTGGACCCACTTACTGGTGTATCACATTGGTAGATAACTTTATTTTCTCTCACCTTGAATCATTCTCAATTCCGTATGGGGCATTAACTGCACAAGTTTCATGCTGTCAGCATTCTAGGGACTTAAGTGATATCCCTATGGACCAGAGTTACGCAGCATTATTGTATAACTGGAAAGTGATCTCCACTTAAAACGAATGTTGATAATTTTAACTTTTCTCTCTCTCTCTCTCTCTCTCTCTCTCTCTCTCTCTTTAATTAACTTGACTCCACCTCTCCGGCGCAATATAATTCCCTCAGACAGGATATCTTGTTATTACCAACGAAATACTAAGATGTAATACACGAAAAACAAATCGTCTTATCACAGAACGTACAACAGTCTCATACAGTACACCCAGGGCATCGCAAGGAACATACAACTGTTCAACACCACCATAAACAAATAAAAACAAAACAAAAATAACACAGCGTGAATATGTATCAAAAAACAAATCCACAAAAACAAACACACTCTACTAAACACTGCCCTTCATCGACAACAACAACAACACAAACATGCTAACAAAAACAACAAATACACAAGACCCGTGACTGACTAGGGCCACTCAGGCATTGACATCACTCATACCATTGACCACAAACTCACAAGTCACGTGCAACATAAGGCTCTGACCACAACGTTGGCTCGCACCGCTGGCAACATCCATACAGTTGACCACCTACACAAGAACCCCAGAGTTTCACGTTTACACAAACGTGGGTTACGTAATCACTCTGGTATGTGCGGAGGAGAATACATCCATTAGACGAAACCCTCAACGCCCATCACACAAGCGACCACCCACAAGCTCAAGTACATCGAGACACAAGAACACTCGAGTCAAATTGATAGTTACTGACAAGTCTATTAGTAGAAACACCACGTCAGGATGGAGACTTTATTAGTGAACGTTTCGTTTGTTTGACCTTTATCAAGGACAAGGCAAAGGTACTTCATAAAGCCGTAATAAGTGAAATGTGCTAATAAGAGGGGGTTCGACAGACACGTGTGAACGTGTGAACGGGGTATTTGGTTGTCGAACACGTTGGTCAAACCCCCAAACACCCCGTTCACACGTTCACACATCACTTTAATAAACACGTGTCTGTCGAACCGCGTTCGACGAACCGTTAGACCGTGTGAACTCCCTCTAAAGGGTTCGTCGAACCCAATGGACAACACACTAAAGGGGTTATCACACTGGTCAATTTTTCCTCCGATTGTTGGAGCAAATGTGCAGCTCGCAGCTTTCGGGAAGGAATTGGATATACTGGAGGTAACTCATCTCCCCCCAACATAATATCAAATGACATTCTATGCATTTTTGTTGAGAAAACAGAATAGTTTGCCTTACGTGATTTGACGGCGGAAGAAGTTGTTGGAGGTGTGTGCTACCGCCGATTAATCGGAGGTCGGAGGAAAAATTTTCCAATGTGATAACCCCTTGACATAAACAAACATACACACACAGTTTTTAGATACAGAGCCCTGGCTTGCCTGAAGTCTAACAGGATTTGTGACCTTTCTCCTACACAAAACACAAGTCAGTGCAAATGGAAAATACTAAGGTCAACCAAGAACATCTAAGGTCACCTTAGGTCGCCTAAGGTCACTCAAGGTCACCCAAGGTCACATAAGGTATCCCAAGGACACATAAGGTAACCCAAGATCACATAAGGTATCCCAAGGACACATAAGGTAACCCAAGGTCATATAAAGTTACACAAGGTCACACAAGATCGCCCAAGGTTACATAAGATCACATAAGGTCACATAAGATCACACAAGGTCACATAAGGTCACACAAGGTCATCCAACTGCGGATGCCTTGAAAAACACTAAACATGCTAACACAGGTAACACAACAGAACACACATGTTCACTCTATTAGGCTACTTTACACCAATCAATCACAATTATGTTCTGTTTAGCTACCTATCTATATACCAAAAGCTTTTTCCCCCTTTGTAAGGGGGGTAGACAAGTCAGAGGCACTCTTTAAAAACACAAATAAATATAACAAAAAAGGGGACATCCCGTGTCCTAATCAACGACGACACCACCATCACCATGAATAACCACCACAACCACCACCAACAACTACTACCACCACCACTAACCACTATCACCACCACTAACCACTATCACTACCACTAACCACTATCACCACCAACAACTACCAACCACCACTAACCACTATCACCACCACTAACCACTATCACCACCACTAACCACTATCACCACCACTAACCACTATCACCACCAACAACAACTACCATCAACCACTAACCACTATCACCACCACTAACCACTATCACCACCAACAACAACTACCATCAACCACTAACCACTACCACCACCACTAACCACTATCACCACCACTAACCACTATCACCACCACTAACCACTATCACCACCAATAACAACTACCATCAACCACTATCACCACCATCACCATCACCACCACTCTCACCACCATCACCATCACCACTATCATCACCACCCTCGACCCCTCTTCCGTACAGAGTGCCACTTATTATACTTCCGGCTGCCGTCAGGTGATTTTATTCATCTCCTAACTAACCCCCCTCGGTAACGAAGGGTTAATCGAGTAAACGAGTTAATCCCTGACGCCACGTTAGGTAGTTCCGTTTTCTATCTTCATCGGCTGGCGCCCACCGTTTTCTTTTCGTATAGATGGGATTAAAAACTGAGCAATAAAGATAAATAAATAAATAAATAAAGTCACATATGAATAGATAAATAAATAGGTAAACGAAGTTGGAATTGAGACTGTGGAGTCTTGAGGATTCACTGCAGGACCTCCGGCCTAACCCTTGTTGGAACAATGCAGTCTACGTACCGTTTGTACCTCACTATGGTTGTTTTATTGTCAAAAATGATGGCTATGGTCTCCGAGTTCCTGCCCATTTCGCTTCCTCCTCCTCTTCATCCCCCTTCTCTTCCTTCTTCTTTTCCTCCTCCTCCTCCTCTTCCAATCCCAACCCATTTCCAAACTTTTCCTTCTTCTTCTTCCCCTCCTTCTCTTCCTCCTCTTCGAGTTCCAATCTATTTCCTACTCCTCTTCCTCCTCCTCTTCCTTCTTCTTTTCCCCCTGTTTCCCCTTCTCCTCCTCTTACTTCTCCTTTTTTCCCCTCCTCCTCCTCCTCCTCCTCTTCCTCCTCCTCCTCCTCTTCAACGTTCCTTTCTCTGCTCTTATCGGCCGCACTCCCGCCCTCCTTTTGGCGACGTCTCGACCTCCCGACCTAGTTCGGCGGGGTCTTCGTCACCCAGATATTTATCTTCGTACTCCAGGGTCGTTGCATCCTCCTTCTCCTCCTCCTCTTCTTCCTCCTCCTTTTCCTCCTCCTCTTCCCTCAGTCATGTGACACAAAACTTGAGTGATATCTGTTTCACTATACGATATACCCTTCAACACACACACACACACACACACACACACACACACACACACACACACACACACACACACACACAGTGAAGGGACGTACAAGAGAGAAATTATACAAAAATAGTCCGGAGTAGACAAGTAAGTTTATTTGGCATTACATCAATATACATGAGGTGCAGATAACGAGAACACATAGTTCGAAATAACGATTACAATTGCCGAGGATAACACGAAAAAGCATGTAAGCTTATTTCCATTGTGGTCCTCAAATACAACTCTGAACACGGGTCTCAAGAGGATGGCAAGATGATCATTTCTTAGTTGAGGAACACAGAACAAGAGACACGAGAGTGAGGAGATGTGAGGAGATTGAAAGGAAGGATGAGGAGAACATAGAGGAAGCCTATTAAGACTCTGAGGAGGAACAACGAGGAGATATAAAAGCCTTCGCCAACGAGAGAATGAAGATAGAGAAGAAAGACGAACGCGAGAGAGATTAGATAAGAAAGAAAGATAATGAGAGAGAATGATGGGGAGGATAAGTGTTCTCAAGCTATTTTTCCACGTAGCCCTATGATCTATGTAATGCTGTTCTTTGGCATCCTGAAGAAGACTTCAACACTGAATTGAATCGCTAAGCATCCACTAATTACCACTAGTTTCCGGGTTCTAGTCCCACTTAGAACATTCTGTGGTCCCCGAAAAAGGCAGCTCAAACACCGACGCAACCGGTTGCACGAAACCGATGCAACCAGTTGCATGAAACCGATGCAACCAGTTGCATGAAACCGATCGCAATGAATTCCTACTCTGCGAAAGCAGTGTTCCTTTACGTTTGCCCACTAGTGATCAAATACCTGCATTTATGCAATAACAAGCAAATGGAAATAATATGTTCATGTCAATAGTGCTGGGAACACTGCTTTCACAGAACGTTGCGACCGGTTTCATGCAACTGGTTGCGTCGACGTGCGGATTGTCTACAACTCCACGGACTAGTGGATGTCGATCACTGCTTTGGACGTTCTATCGACATCCAAATAAACTAGTTGGAGACTATCTGAACTCGAACCAGGAAACGAAAACAAACCTAAATGACCTTTAACTGCCTAAAGCAGAAGTTCTCAGCCTTTTCCCCGTTTTCTACGTACCCCGAGAGTCCCCAGACCATCGACCCGTACCTCCATTAACCTGACACAGAAAACGGAATGGTAACATATTAAGACTAACTACATGGCACCGCAATGAATATCAAACGGTTCATATTGTAATGAATTTATTCATCGGTTAAGCATTAACATAAAAAAAAACAATGTACAGTGTTATCTCTCTGCAGATGGGCCACGTACCCTGTACGCTGGTGGGGGTAGTCGCAAGCGTACTCGTCTCGCATTCGCTTAGGTTTGGGTTCGAATCCCGCACTCCTTTCCGATCCCCTGCAGTAAATATTACCTGCCCCCAACAGACCCCTAAAGGAGATAATAGGACAAAGGTGGCAGCTTCGGCCGCAGCCACTCAGCGCCTCCTGGCGTAGGATGAGTAGGGATACCCCAGGAGGCGCCTACCAGAGGCCGAGGCCGTGACTAGCTGTGACTTAAGGGGGACAGTAACAGAACGGAGGGATCATAGAAATAAAAAGTGACAAGGCCGTTCATCGGACAAGGAAATCTGTTTCTCATCTTAAAAGAATGCTACGTGTCTCGGGTTCGTAGGGGGCGACGTCAAAGTCTTCAAGATATAGACCACATAACACTTGTGCAGACAAGACTTTTTTTTTTTTTTTTTTTTTTTTTTTTTTTTTTTTTTATAAAGAATCCACAGTAGACTCAAGATGCCATCTCCGGCCATACACGACGAAGCTCCTTGGGGACTTCCATTTTTTTTTTTTTTTTTTTTTTTTACGTTTCTGGATTACAAGAATACACAAGGTGTCATCCTAAGTCACAGTCGAAGTTCCTCCTAACACCCTGACACTCCAGCACCTTGGCACCCTTTCGAGGAAGGAAGTGTGACAAATTCCACCAACAAAGGCTCCCGGTCTGGCCTCCAATGCATTATCGGAAAGGTGTTCTTCCCTTCGATACTTCGTCGATACTTCGCCGATACTTCGAGGTCACTTCGAGAGAAGGGCGAGGCCACTTCGGGAGAAGGAAGAGGCCACTTTGACAGAAGCGCGAAGTAAATTCGAGAGAAGAACCATGTCAGTTCGAGGGAAGGGCTAAGTCAATTCGAGGGAAGGGCGAGGATACTTCGAGAGAAGAACCAAGTCAGTTCGAGAGAAGAACCAAGTCAGTTCGATAGAAGAACCAAGTCAGTTCGAGAGAAGAACCAAGTCAGTTCGAGGGAAGGGCGAGGACACTTCGAGAGAAGAACCAAGTCAGTTCGAGAGAAGAACCAAGTCAGTTCGATAGAAGAACCAAGTCAGTTCGAGAGAAGAACCAAGTCAGTTCGAGAGAAGAACCAAGTCAGTTCGAGAGAAGAACCAAGTCAGTTCGAGAGAAGAACCAAGTCAGTTCGAGAGAAGAACCAAGTCAGTTCGAGAGAAGAACCAAGTCAGTTCGAGAGAAGAACCAAGTCAGTTCGAGAGAAGAACCAAGTCAGTTCGAGAGAAGAACCAAGTCAGTTCGATAGAAGAACCAAGTCACTTCGAGAAAAGAACGAGGACACTTCGAGAAAAGAACGAGGACACTTCGAGATAAAAACCAAGTCCCTTCAAGAGCAGAACAAGAACAGTTCGAGAGAAGGGCGCGGACACTTCGAGAGAGGAACAAGGTCACTTCGGGAGAAGAACAACAAGAGTCCAAGCGGTGCCTCAGCCCCTCGTGCATCGAGATTGTCTAGTAGATGAGTGAAGAGCCCCTACGGAGCTGCGCCGCGTGTCAAGTCGAGTTCCCGGCCACTGGCGTTCGCCCTTCGGGATCCCGGACAATTATCTAATCAAAAAGGATTCGGGGCTCTCTGAGGACGAGGTCAGGAGATCCTCCCCCCCCTTCCCCCCAGCCCCCTCCCCCCCCTAACTCCGTCTCCGGGATGTGGGTGGATTGTGAGGAGAGAAAGGAGGCAGAGAGGAAGGAGAGAGAGAAGGAGAAAGGGATGGAGGAGGAAGATGAGAAAGTACAGGAAGACGGGGAAGAGAAAGAGGAGAAAGAAGAGGGGAAGAGAAGGAAAAGAAAGAGAAGAGGAGGTGGAGGAGGAGGAGGAGGAATATGAGAAAGTACAGGAAGACGGGGAAGAGAAAGAGGAGAAAGAAGAGGGGGAAGAGGAGGAGAAAGGAGAAGAAAAAGGAGAAGGAAGAAGGGGGAGAGAAGAAGAACGAAGAGGAGAAGGAAGAGGGGAAAGAGAAGAAGAAAGAGAAGAAGGAAGAGGGGGAAGAGAAGGAGAAGAAAGATGAAAAGGAAGGGGAGGGAGAGAAGGAGAACGAAGAGGAGAAGGAAGAGGAGGAAGAGGAAGAAGAGGTGCGGGAGAAGGAAGAAGAGAAGGAAGAGGAGGAAGAGGAGGAGGAGGAGGAGGAAGAGGAAGAGGAGGAGGAAGAGGAGGAAGAGGAGGAGGAGGAGGAGGAGTACCCAACGGCCTCTTGGTGTCCTTTGCGCCCTTTAGCGTCGTCCTGGTGAGGCCACCACCGCCGAGGCCACAACAAGATGAACGGAGGACTCCAGAAGGTCCGGGTGAAGAACGATGGGGGACACGTTCATCCGGGCGGGGCGGAGGCAGCGGCGTTCCACCAGACACAAGAACGGTGACGATGATTGGGGGAGGTGGGAGGTGGAGGTGGTAGGGGAGGGGAAAGGGGGAAGGGGGAAGGGGAAGGGGGAGAGATGGAATGGGGGAAAGGGGTAAATGGAAGGGGAGGGGAGAGGAGGAGAGGGGAGAAGAAAGGGAAGGGGGGAGGGGAGAGGGAGAAGGTGAAAGGGAGAAAGGGAGAGGGAGAAGGGGAGAGGGAGAAGGGGAGAGGGAGAAGAAGGGAGGAGAGAGGAGGGGAGAGAGGAGGGGAGAGGGAGGAGGAGGGGAGAGGGAGAAGGAGGGGAGAGGGAGAAGGAGGGGAGAGGGAGGAGGGGAGAGTAAGAAGAAGGGGAGAAGGAGAAGGGTAGGGGAGGAGAGGGAGGAGAAGGAGGGGGAGGGAGAAGAAAGGGAGAGTGAGGAAGAAGAAAGGGAGAGGGAGGAGGAGGGGAGAGGGAGGAGGAGGGGAGAGGGAGAAGGAGGGGAGAGGGAGGAGGAGGGGAGAGCGAAATAGAAAGGGAAAGGAATGAAGGTGGAAGGGGAGAAGGGAGAAGGAAGGAGAAGAGGAGGGGCAGGTGGAAGGGAAGTAGAAGGGGAGGAGTAGGTGGAAGTGGAAGAGGAGGAGAAGGTGGAAATGGAGGAGGAGGAAGGGGGAGGGGGGAATAGGCGGTGGGGAAAGAAAGTTGGGAGGAGGGGAAGGGTGGATGTGGAGTGGGGGTGGGGAGAAGGAGAAGGGCGGTGTCACCAAAGGACAGTCCCCCCTTCCTCCTCTCCCCATTTCCCCCCTCTCCCCCCTCTCCTGGTATCGGACCCAACTCTGGTTCACAGGGGGGAATCGCACTCTCTCTCTCTCTCTCTCTCTCTCTCTCTCTCTCTCTCTCTCTCTCTCTGACCGCAGGATTCCTTGTGGGTCGGCCTTAAATCGTGAGGGTCTTTGGTACGTTCATGTGCTGAAAGGAGAAGAGGATGAGGAGGAGGAGGAGGAGGAGGAGGGAAGAGAGGAGGAGGAAGAGAGGGAGGAGGAAGAGGAGGGGGAGGAGGAAGAGGAGGAGAGGAGGAAGAGGAGGGGAGGAGGGGGAGGAGGAAGAGGAGGGGAAGAGGAGGAGAGGAGGAAGAAGAGGAGGGGAGGAGGAGGAGGAGGGTGAAGAGATGATAGGGCGCTGACAAGGATAGGAGGGGCTGTCGCTGTGTCATAGCCATGGAGGGAAAAGAAGGGGAAGAAGGGGGAGAGGGGGAAGAGGGGAAAGAAGGAAGGTGAGGAGAGAGGGTGAGGGGAAGGTGGGAAGGGGGAAGGAGGGAAGGGGGAAGGAGGGAAAAGGGGAAAGAGGGGAAAGGGGAAAGATGGGAAGAGGGGAAAGAAGGAAGGTGGGAAGAGGGGAAAGAAGGAAGGTGGGGAGAGGGGAAAGAGGAAAGTGGGGAGGGGGAAGGGGGGAAGGGGGAAGGAGGGAAGAGGGGAAAGAAGGAAGGTGGGAAGAGGGGAAAGAAGGAAGGTGGGAAGAGGGGAAAGAGGGAAGAGGGGAAGGTGGGAAGAGGGGAAAGAGGGGAAGGGGGAAAGGGAGAAGGGGGAAAGGGAGAAGGGGGAAAGGGAGAAGGGGGGAGGGGGGAAGAGGGGAAGTGGGGAAGAGGAAGAGAGGAAGAAGGAAGGTGGGAAGAGGGGAAAGAGGGGAAGAAGGAAGTGAGTGAGTGTGTGAGGTTGAAAAAACGAAGGGAGGTACTATGTTAAAATAGAAAATAATTAAAAAAATAAATAAAATAAAAAATAATAATAATAAATAAAATAATTGGATTCATCCATCCTCAACCCCGAAATAGAAAAAAAGGGGAAAAATATTACAACACAAACGATAACGTTTTTCTCTTTTCTTTTCGTTCAAACTATCTTCCCAATACATGCAGAACCCCCACGTCTACAAAGACGATGAATTTTGGGAACGAAACGAATATTTACAAAATATGAATATTTCGACAAATTCTTCTTTATTTCTCGTTCCATGGCAACCTGAAGTATTAGGCTCGTTTCACACGGAACGACTTTTCGCCGTGCGCCGTCCACGACACGACGTCGTGCTCTCAAATCATCCCCATGGCTGTCTATGGATGCTTTCACACAATAACGACCACGTGTGAAAGTGTCCATAGACAACCACGGTCATTTGAGAGCACGACGTCGTGTCGTGGACGGCGCACGGCGAAAAGTCGATCCGTGTGAAACGAGCCTTAGTACTTCATGAGGGATAACCAGGGCTTCTATCCGAAGAGCTGGAGTCAAAGACATGGTGAAAATAGAATAGTCTTAAGATAGTAATAGTAGTAACGGAGGATTCTAGAAGCCAAAATTCATTATTATTATTATTATTATCATTATTATTATTATCATTATTATTATTATCATTACCGTATCATTATCATCATCACTATTACTATTACTATTATTATTACTATTATTATTAATTATTATTATTACCGTATTATTATTTATTTTATGTACGAGTGATTGGTCTCCAAGCATAAAAGATTGCTACGCGACTCTGGTCCGGAGGGGTACGACTCGAGCGTTCCAAAAGGGGAACGTGACAAAACAATATTACCAGGTCACCTCGGGAAGAAATGGAACTGTAGGTCGGTGGGACGGGGGGGGGGGAGATAAGCACGGACGAGGAAGGAAGGGGAGGGGGGGAGGAAGGAGGAGGCGAGAGAGAGGGAAGGGAGAGGAAGGTGGAGAGGGGAGAGGGGGAGGGAAAGGGACGAAGGAGAGGGGAGAGGGAGAGGGGAGAGGGAGAGGGGAGAGGGAGAGGGGGAGGTACAAGGGAGGGAGTTGGAAGGGAGGTAGAGGAACGAAGGGGAGGGGAGAGAGAGGGGAGAGGGAGAGGAACGAAGGGGAGAGTAGGAAGAGGGGGAGAGGGGAGAGGGAGAAGTGGGTAGGGGTGTAGAGGGGAAGAGGGGGAGGGGGAGGGGGAGAGGAAAAGGGGGAAGTGGGGAAGGGGTGTAGAGGGGAAGGGGGGAAGGGGGGGAGAGCGCTCCCCCCCCCATGACGACCCAATTTGGCGGGAAATAAAAACAACTTTGGCGAGAAAATGTCGACCTTGAGAGTGACAACAACAACAACATGGGTCCCATCACTCGATCTGAGTTCGAGGGCTACCGTGGAAATATAGATTAAAAATATATTATCAAACATAGATAATTACACAAATAAATAAACATAAATAAATATACCAATAAATAAATACATGAATATAAAGATACATAAAAATATATAAAAAAAATTGATCAAATAAAATAATTAATAGATAAAACACAATAATGGAATCAAAGCCAAACAACTAAATATATAAATAAAAGTAGATAAACATATAAAATGAAAAAACAAAACTAAATAAAATATAAAAATAACCAAACGGGAAAACAAAATATAAAAATAGAATATATGAACGAATAGGTAAACAGATGAATATTTAAATAAATCATTCAAATAAATAAATAAATAAATAATAATGGCCAAATCATCTCTTCTTCGATCAAAGAATGTAAAAACATGTATGGAATAACACCCAATTGTACGGTATATGGCCTCAATACATGGACAGCTAAACACCGAAAAGGTACGTTTACACACACACACACACACACACACACACACACACACACACACACACACACACACACACACACACAACCTCGTGACGCAGTGGTTAGAGTTCTCGCCTGCCACTACGGCGGTCCGGGTTCGACTCCCGCCCAAGGCTGAAATAATTTCAGTATCGCTGCGCTGCGGGTTGTTACTCCAGCTCTCGTGAGCAGGGAGTTGGGAGGGGTGCGTGTAAGGTCACAGCATTACCCATATATCGGTCATACGAGCTCTGAGCTCTCTTCCGGGAAAGAAAAAGCTGTCGATCACGAGTCCAACACGTGATCCAAGACCATGGTGGATCACACACACACACACACACACACACACACACACACACACACACGCACGCACACACATATATACACAAACACACACACATACATACATACACACACACTCGAAAAAAATTGTCTCTGTTACCAAAAGGTTTCATCGGGGCTATTCATAAAAACAGTGCTGGCGAACGAAGAATTTTGGAAAAAGGGGCGACGTTCCGTAAATGGACGCGGTCAGGTCGCCCCTCCCCCTCCTCCCACCTTAACCTTTCTGGCTCTTGATTAACAGTACCCCAGCGGAATGTAGACGATGATGCTGCTGCTGCTGCTCCGGCGAGGAGGTAGGAGTAGGAGGAGGAGGAGGGGGAAGAGGAGGAAGAGGAGGGATGAGGATGAGTAGGAAGAGGTGGATGAAGAGGAGGAAGAGGAGGGGAGGAGGATGAGGACGAAGGGGAAGAGGAGGAAGAGGAGGGGAGGAGGAGGACGAAGGGGAAGAGGAGGAAGAGGAGGGGAGGAGGAGGACGACGAAGGGGAAGAGGAGGAAGAGGAGGGGAGGAGGAGGAGGACGAATGGGAGGAGGAGGAAGAGGAGGGATGAGGATGAGTAGGAAGAGGAGGGGAGGAGGATGAGGACGAAGGGGAGGAGGAGGATGAGGACGAAGGGGAGGAGGAGGAAGAGGAAAAGGAGGAGGAAGAGGAGGAGGAAAAAAACGAATGAGAAAGATGAAAAGGAGAAGGATCATGGGGAGAGGAGGAGGAGGAGGAGGAGGAGGAAGTATAGAAAAAGTAATTGGGGAAAGAGGAGCAGAAGGAAGAGAAGGAGAAGGAAAACGAGGAGGAGGAAGATAAGGAGGAGGTGGAAGGTGAAAGTAAGAGAAGGAAGTGAAGGAGGAGGATGAGGATGAGGAGGAAGAAGTACGGAAAGGAGAAGGAGTAGGAGTAGAAGGAAGAGATGAGGAGGAGGAGGAGGGGAAATAGATGGGGAAAGAGGAGCAGAAGAAAGAAGGAAGAGGAGGAGGAGGAGAAGGAGGAGGAGGAAGAAGAGAAAGGGAAGAATGATTAGAATGAGGAAGAGGATCAGTAGAAAAAAGAGGAAGAGAGGGGGAGGAGAAAGGGGAGGTGGAGGAAAAGGATGGGAAGGCGGAGGAGGAGGAGGAGGACGGGGAGGAGGAGGAGGAGGACGGGGAGGGGGTGGAAGAGGACGAGGAGGAAGAAGAGTACGGATAGGAGGAGGGATAAAAGAAAGAGGGAGAAGAGGGATAGAACGAGGAGGAGAAGAAGGAGGAGGAGGAGGAGGAGGAGGAGGAGGAGGAGGGGGGGAGGAGGAGGGGGGGAGGCGACCCATCTCCGGGACACTGGGGATACGGACCAGTAAATCTTGGGATACTGCAATGGAGGGGGGAGGGGGGAGGGGGAAGGGGAGAAGGGGAGGGGGAGGAAGAGGAGGGTGAGGGGGGAAGGTGTGGGGAGGGTGAGGGTGAGGGGGAATGGTGTGGGGAGGTGAGGGGGGAGGAAGTGGAGGGGGAGGGGGGAAGGTGTGGGGAGGGGGAGGGGGAGGGGGAATGGTGTGGGGTGGGGGAGGGGGAGTGGAAGGGGGGAAAGGGGGGAAAGGGGGTAAGAGGAGTGACAGAGGAAACAAAGATTAAAGAAAAAGAAGAAAAAACAAGAAAATGGAAAAAGTAACAAAGTGGAAGTAGGAAGAGAAGAAGGAGGAGGAGGAGGAGGCGGAGGAGGAGGAGGGAAACGAAGAGGAAGGAGAGCAAGAGGGGGCATAGAAAAAGGAGGAAGAAGAGGAGGTGGAAGAAGAAGAACAAGAGGAGAAAGACGAAGAGGAAACACGAAGTGGTAGGACAGAAAAAGGAGAATAAGGAAGAGGAGGAGGAGGAGGAGGAAGAGGAGATGGAAAAGGGAGGACATGGAGAAGGAAAAAGACGCAAAGAAGAAACGAAGGGGTAAGAGAGAGAGAGAGAGAGAGAGAGAGAGAGAGAGAGAGAGAGAGAGAGAGAGAGAGAGAGAGAGAGAGAGAGAGAGAGAGAGAGAGAGAGAGAGAGAGAGAGAGGGAGGGAGGGAGAAAGAGACAGAGAGAGAGAGGGAGGGAGGGAGAAAGAGACAGAGAGAGAGAGGGAGGGAGGGAGGGAGAGAGGGAGGGAGAGAGAGAGAAAGGGAGGGGGAGGGGGAGAGAGAGTGATAGAGAGAGAGAGGGAAGGAGAGAGATAGAGGGAGAGAGAGCGGGAGAGAGAGCGAGAGAGAGAGAACGAGAAAGAGAGCAAGAGAGAGAGAGAGCGAGAGCGCGAGAGAGAGAGCACGCGCGCGAAAGAGAAAGAGAGAGAAAGTTTCCCCATTGACGATGGAAAAGAGAGGCAAAGTGTGTCCGACAACAAAGGTAATGGCTTGCAGCTCTATATACCAAGAGGAGGACAAGGAGGAGGAGGAGGAGGAGGAGGATTGAGAGGGAACAGATTAAAGAGGCAGTGGAGGAAGAGGAGGTGGAGGAGGATGAGCAAGAGGATGTGGAGAAGGAAGAGGAGGAAGATGAAGGGGAGGAGGAGGAGGAAGATGAAGGGGAGGAGGAGAAAGAGGTGGAGTAGGAGGAGAATGAAGATGAAGGGGACTAGGAAGATAAGGGATAGGAGTAGGAGGAGGAAGAGTAGGAGGATGAAGAGGAGGAGGAGGAGGAAGAGGAGGAGGAGGAGGAAGAGGAGGAGGAAGAGTAGGAGGAGAATGAAGATGAAGGGGAGTAGGAAGATAAGGGATAGGAGTATGAGGAGGAAGAGTAGGAGGAAGAGGAGGAGGAGGAAGAGGAGAAAAAGGAGGTGGAGTAGGAGGAGGTGGAGTAGGAGGAGGAGGAGGAAGAATAGGAGGAAGAAGAGAAGGAGGAGGAGGAAGAGGAGGCAGAAGAAAAGAAGCTGGTGACGAAGAACGATGAGCTTGAGGAAGAGGAGAAGAGAGAAAGAGGAGGAAGAAGAAGAAGTAGAAGGGACAAGAGGTGGAGGAAGGAAGAGGAGGAGAGGAAAGAGAAGAAGGAAGAGGAGGAGAGCGAGGGGAAGGAAGACGATGTGGAAGAGGTGGGGGGAAGAGGATGAAGAAGGAGGAGGAGCAAGAGAAGGAAGATGAGGAAGAAGAGGATAAAGAGGAGGAGAAAGAAGACGTGGAAGAGGAAGTAAAGGGCGATGAGGAGGAAGAAGAGAAAGAAGGAAGAGGAGGAAGAGGAAGAGAAGTAAGAGAAGAAGGGAAATAAAAACGAGTAGGAGTGAGAGGAGGAGGAGGGAGAGGCGGAAAAGGAGTAGGAAGGAAAGTAGGGGAGGAGGAGGGAGAGGAGGAGGGAGAGTAGGAGGGAGAGGAGAGGAGGAGGGAGAGACAGCAGAGTAGGAGGCGGGAGAGGAGGAGGAGGAGGGAGAGGCGGAAGAGGAGAAGGGAGAGGCGGAACAAGAGTGAGAGGCGAAGGAGTAAGAGGGAGAGGAGTAGTAGGAGAGGTGGAGGAGGAGGGAGAGGAGGAGGAGGGAGAGGAGGAGGAGGGAGAGGCGGAAGAGGAGGGAGAGGCGGAGAAGGGAGAGGAGGAGAAGGAGGAGGAGGGAGAGGAGTAGGAGAGCAGGGAGAGGCGGCGGAGGGAGACTAGGAGAGGAGGAGAGGAGGAGGAGGAGGAAGGAGAGGAGGAGGAGGAGGAAGGAGAGGAGGAGGAGGAGGAAGGAGAGGCGAAGGAGGAGGAGGGAGGGGCGGAGGGAGAGTAGGAGTGGAGGAGGAGGGAGAGGCGGAAGAGGAGGAGGGAGAGGAGGAGGAGGAGGAAGGGAGAGGAGGAGGAGGAAGGGAGAGGAGTGGGAGTGGGAGTGGGAGTGGGTGGGGAGTCGATAACTTCACACTGCGGCAAAGCTTCACTCATCCCCCTCCGCATCCCCCTTCCCCCCCTTCGTCCCCCCCCCTTCCCCAGGGCCTCTCCCCCTCCTCTCCCCTTCTCCCTCCTCTCCCCCCCCCGTTACAATCCTTTACGTAAGAGCTTTCTACAGCAAGACGCGTCTATGAGTTTCCCCTGTTACGTCACACAGATAAAAAAGATCAATTTCCGGTGGGGGGAGGGAAGGGAGGGTGGGGGGTGTTATGTAATAAGGTCAATAATAATGAATAAAATGAAATCAAATCAAATAAAATAACATAGATATATATATATATATATATATATATATATATATATATATATATATATATATATATATTCCTTTTCTTTTTTTAGAACTGAAATTGAACAATTATCATAAATATCAAAACGATTAAATCAGACAGAAAAATTAATTTCCGGTGGGGAGAGAGGGGTGTTAATAAGGTCAATAATAATGAATAAAATTAAATCAAATCAAATCATAATTCTAATTCAGAACTGAAATTAAATAATAAATATTTAATAAATAATAATAAATAATTTCCGGCGGGAGTAACGGGGGTGGGGGTTATGTAATAAGGTCAATAATACTGAATAAAATTAAATAAAATCAAGTAATAATTAAAAAACCTTTTTTCAAAAATTTGGAACTGAAATTAAATAATAACAATTAGATGTTAGAAACGACTATTAAAATCAGATAAAAAAAATAATAATTTCCGGTGGGATGAGGGAGGGTGGGTTTATGTAATAAGGTCAATAATAATTAATAGAATTAAATAAAATCAAATAATAATTAAATACATATATTTTCTTTAATATGGAACCAAAATGAAATAATAATTATGATGATTAAACAATGTTAAAAACAATGATTACAATTAAATAAAATAAAAAAACGAAGTAAATGTATATAATTAAATAAAAAATATATTTAAAATTAAGCAATAACTAAAACAGTATTTAAATGATATAAACAATAATCACTAAAACTAAATAAAATTAAATAATAATTAAGAAGTATATATAAAAAGAATAGAAGATAATTAAATAACTAAAATGATAATCTAACAATGCAATTAATAATTACAATTGCATATAATTGAATGATAATCAAAAAATATTGATTAAAAAATCAGATTTAAGATTAAATAATAATTAAAATAATAATTACATAATAACTACATCTAGGCCAGTTAGTAGGACAGAGCAGAGTACTAAGTCTGGTGGCTTTCTGACGGTCAATAGCTGGACCTAGGCAACACGCACACACACACACACACACGCACACACACACACACACGCACACACACACAGACGCAACTGTCTTGTGCAACACACACACTCTTGAAACGTTTCGCCAAAGAGGTTCACTGGGTAACGTTTCGCCACTTTTGGCCAAAAACGTTCAGTGGGGAAAATTCGCCAAAAACGTTCTGTGGGAGACGTTTCGCTAAAAACGTTCTGTGGGAGACGTTTCGCCAAAAACGTTCATTACGTTTCGCCAAGAACGTTCATTATGTGTCACCAAAAACGCTCAATACGTTTCGCCAAAAATGTTCGATACCTTCGCCAAAAACGTTCAATACGTTTCGCCAAAAATACTAAATACGTTTTGCCAAAAAATATTCAGTACTTTTCTCCAAATATGCTCAAATCTTATCTGCATATATCGAGTGAGATTGCAAGTTCGTTTGTCGATTACGAAAGTGGTTGTTAGTGTCGTGAACTCCCACGCGTGAGGTACCATGATCGTGCCGTATTCACGGCGTATAAATTTTTTGCTGACATGACAAGCCGTTACTGTTCCCCTTGAGCATGGAGATGTGTGTGACTCACCATGTGTCTTGGACCACGTGTTGGACTCGTGACCGACAGCTATTACCCCACGGAAGAGAGCTTCACAGCTCATGGTGTCTGATCTATGGGTAACACTGTGACTTTACACAAAACTTTCCCCTTTACTCATGGGATACAGTAACGGCTTACGGTTACGCAGTTGAAGCTTTCGAGCCCTGAATGAGGCAAACTTAGACATCAGTGCCGTGCTCTCGTTTTTACGACGCAATACGGCCGAGAACTAGGTACCTTAAGGTTGGCGGCTCGTAACGCTATCCAATACACCGGCAAATTGTGTCCACGAGTGTGTGTGTGTTTGTGTGTGAGTTTAAGAGAGAAAGAAAGAGAGTGAAAGAGAGAGAGGGGGGGGAGAAAGAGAGAGAGAGAGAGAGAGAGAGAGAGAGAGAGAGAGAGAGAGAGAGAAGAGAGAGAGAGAGAGGAGAGAGAGAGGAGAAGAGAGAGGAGAGAGAGAGGGAGGGAGAAGGAGAGAGAGGGAGAAGGAGAAGGAGAGAGGAAAGGAAAGGGAAAAGGAGAGAAAGAGAGAGTGAGAGAGAGGGGGATGAATAACATAGAAAGAGAAAGAGACAGATTTTGGAAGAGCTACCGAGGACAGGAAGAGATAGAGATAGAGAGACAGATAGAAATTGAGAGACCGAGACGGGGAAGGAAGAAATCATAAGGTAAAGAAAGTCTATTTGCCTGATTGTAGTGCAAACTAATTGAGCTGTGACCATAGGCCATTATCTCCTATTATCATCTATCACACTTATCTATAAACATGCTTCTGGATTTAGCTAAGTCTATATCCTCCTCAAATCCTTTAAACCAGGTGTTCTCGGGACGGTTTCCACGAGGTAATTAGATGACAAGCGAAAGATTACTTAAACATTTGAATCTACAGAGAGAGAAAACATTGTACATGATTAGTCTTTATGTTAATGCTTAACTGATGAATAAAGTCGTTATAATTTGAACCCTTTGATATCTACTGCGGTGCCATTATATATATTTAACCATTTGATATCCGTTCGGGTTTCTGTGTCGGGTTAATGGAGATACGGGTCGATGGTCTGGTGACTCTCGGGGTCCGTAGAAAACGGAGAAAAGGTTGAGAACCTCTGGCTTTAGACTATTTCATGACTTCGCATTTTGTACAGAAAAATATAGAAACTTCAGACATTTATTTATTACTCTATTTGACTTATTTATCTATTTATCTATCTTATTTTCTTTCTTCATATTTTTTCTTGTGGCTTCGAGACGCGTTCCCGTCCCAAATAGATTTTCTCTACACATTTTGTCCATTCCCTCTGTTTAACTGATTCATTGTGAAGTGAAGGAAATGAGCTATAATCGTGGAGTCCCGTCTCTTTTTTTTTCTTCAACTATCATATAAAGATTTGGAATAGCTTGTGGTTTCAATCAGCTATATCACATTAAGTTAACACACACAAACATACATGCATACATACGTGTGCGTATACGTGTTTATAGAATAGCAATTGGATCCCATCTCCCTTCCCCAACACTGGTGTATGTATGCAGGTAGGTACATTATCATTATCATACATATATACATACATACACACAAATGCACGTGTATGTATTAAGCCTTCTTCCAAAGGAGAACAAGTCCATAGTAATACACATGGAAAATACTCTCAAGAAAATAGTAGCGCACAACTACCCATCACTTTCAATAGGTTATGCGTAAGAGAAAATCTCCTGCCCATATATACCATTAATATATATATATATATATATATATATATATATATATATATATATATATGCAAAGTAGATCACTTGGAAAAAGAAACTAACGAAGCAGAGCGGTTTCGTATATTACATCCTGTGCAAAAAGTAATATACGAACGCACTCTGCTTCGTTAGTTTTTTTTTCAAGTGGTCTATTTTGCATAAGTGAACACACGTACCCGTGTTCTTATTAGCATATATATATGTATATATATATGTATGTATATATATATATATATATATATATATATATATATATATATATATATATATAAATGTGTGTGTGTGTGTTGAAGCATGGAAGACCTTACCAGGACGTGTATGTACTTTGAGAATGTCCTGGTAAGGACGAAACGTCAGTGAATAAAACTCCAAATGTTTTCTGTGTTTAGCTCACCGCCCTTCCACTCATATATATACATACATATATGTATATATATATATATATATATATTTATATACATATATATATATATATATATATATACATATATGTACAACACTGAATGAATCCCAGTGATTAGAGATACATTTTTATCAACCACAATGCACTTTAATTCTAAGCCAGATAGGCGAATGCAGAAATTGTAACGTCCTCGGGCGTACCACGTTACAATTTTTGCATGCGCCTATATGGCTTAGAATTAAAGTGCATTGTGGTTGATATATATATATATATATATATATATATGTATATGTATATATATATTATATATATCATATATTATATATATCGCCCTAGAATAAAACCAGTCACCCCTGACTGAACAATAATACAGCATAACTGGAATTACTTGGACATTACACTGATTTCGTGGCTCGCTGGTCCTCCTCAACTCCCTGGCCAGCCAGCGGCTTCCAACATTTCTCATGAGACGCAACGATCCCCTCAGGACAACAATTCCTGCCTCCGTTTCCAAAATGGTTCGGACAGGAGAAGGCTTTGTCGGGTTACCTGAACGAAAACTTTTGGAAACCCGGAACGAGGAGAAGGAGGAGGGCGATCGTAAATGACGAGTGTTTCGTACTAGTCTCCTTAACCTCTGAGGTGGATTTTACAAGGTCGTAAAGAAACGAGTTTCTTTCGTCCAGGTAGGTTTCTTCAAATAACGAAGAGATTCGCGTTTTCTTTTTATTGTTTCGTTTTCTTTATCTTTGTACTTCGTTTTGTGCTGAATGATCGACAAGATCTTTAGCCACCTTCTCCACCGCCATTGTTTGATAACATGATTACAATTTGGTATTACGGTCATTTTTAGAGAGAGGAGAGAGAGAGAGAGAGAGAGAGAGAGAGAGAGAGAGAGAGAGAGAGAGAGAGAGAGAGAGAGAGAGAGAGAGAGAGAGAGAGAGAGAGAGAGAGAGAGAGAGAGAGAGAGGAGGCAGATAGATAAATAGACAGATGGAAAAAGAGAGGGAGATAGACATATAGACAGAAAAAAAGAGAAAGAGGGAGACAGAGGAAGAGAAAGAGAGGGAGATAGAGAGAGCGAAAGTGAGAAAGAGAGATAGAGAGGGAGACAGATAGACAGAGGGAAAAAGAGGAGATTGAACAAGAGAGAGAGAGTGAAAGTGAAAGTGAGAGCGAGATAGATATATGCACAGAGGGAAAAAGAGATATAGATATATAGAGAGAAAATGAGTGAGAGAAAAAGAGAGCAAATGAGTGAGAGAAAAAGAGAGAAAGAGTGATATATAGAGAGAGGGAAAGAGAGAGGAGGGAAGAGAGAGACGGGGGAAGAGAGAGAGAGAGAGAGAGAGAGAGAGAGAGAGAGAGAGAGAGAGAGAGAGAGAGAGAGAGAGAGAGAGAGAGAGAGAGAGAAAGAGAGATGAACAGCTCTTCCGGGTGTCGCGCTCTTAAAGAAACAAAACTCCGGACTATTTTTCGAAGATATTTGACTAAAAATAAACAAATAAATAAACAGATACACAAATAAACAAATATACGAAAAAATAATTACAAAAAAATTAAAATAAAAACCTGATACGAACAAATACAAATACAAATAAAATGATAAAAAAGAATAAAAAGAAATTTGAAATAAATATTTAAAGTCTTTGAATGAGAACTCAAAGGGAGCGTGCGTGCGCGCATGCGTGTGCACGAATTTACCTAATTGCATTAAACAAGATAACAGCTATGCTCGTGGGACCCGTCTCTGCTTTTATTAATCAAATTTATCTGTGCGTCCGTGCGTGTGCGCGCGCGTGTGTGTACGTGTCATCCAGTCTCTGGATCACGTGTTGGACTCGTGATCGACAGCTATTTCCCTCCCGGAAGAGAGCTCAGAGCTCGTATGACCGATATATGGGTAATGCTATGACCTTACACGCACACACACACCCAACTCCCCGCCCACGAGAGTTGGAGTAACGACTCGAAGCGCAGCGATACTGAAATAATTTCAGCCCTGGGCAGGATTCGAACTAGGTACCGCCGGTAACGCCATACTGATACAGTGTGTGTGTGTGTGTGTGTGTGTGTGTGTGTGTGTGTGTGTGTGTGTGTGTGTGTGTGTGTGTGTGTGTGTGTGCGTGCGTAGACTCTTGGGAATGCGTTTAAACTTAATTAGGTCAAGTTTAAGCTAACAACCACTAAACTCGCTACCAGGAAGTAGGCTCAAACTACTCACTACAAACAGGACCCCATAAACCTTAAGCATAAACCTGATTTAGCTTAAACCAGATTAAACCTTTAACCCCCGTTAACTCCTTCCGTACCAGACGGTATTTCTTCCTTTATCCTGGCTGCCGCCGGGTGATTTTATTCATTTCCAAGACCTCTTTTCAAAAATAACCTGAGATGGTACGGACATGTGACAAGAACAAGCGAACTCTACTGTACAATAGTCATGTGTGTGTTATGTCAACATCTGTGTAAATATACATCTGGTACAATCTAAGTTGGAATTGAGATAGAGATATGATAGAGAGATAGAGAAATGAGAGAGAGATATGAGAAAGAGATAAGAGAGAAATGAGAGAGATATGAGAAAGAGATGAGAGAAAAATGAGAGATATGACAGAGTGAGATAAAAATATGAGAGATGAGAGAGATGGGAGATAAAGAGATAAGAGAGCAAGAGATGAGCGAGCGAGAGATAACAAATAGAGATATGAGAGATGAGACATGAGAGAGATGAAAGATGAGAGATGAGAGACAGAGTGAGAAAGATAGGAGATAAGAGATAAGAGAGCGAGAGATGAGAAATAGAGATATGAGAGATGAGAGACATGAGAGATGAAAGATGAGAGATGAGAGACGGAGCGAGATGAGAAAGATGGGAGATAAGAGATAAGAGAGCGAGAGATGAGAAATAGAGATATGAGAGATGAGAGACATGAGAGATGAGAGATGAGAGACGGAGAGAGATGAGAAAGATAGGAGATAAGAGATAAGAGAGCGAGAGATGAGAGACATGAGAGAGATGAAAGATGAGAGACAGAGAGAGTGAGAAAGAAGAGACATTAAGCTGTGTATGCATTTGGACACCGCCCGTCGACTCCTCTTGCCCTGCTTTCTCTCTCGTGTGGGTTTGGTTGTTCTAAGTTACAATGACAGTTAATGTATGCAAGTGATGGACACACACCCCTCTTTCAAAGAGTTCAGATGGTATGGACATGTGACAAGATTAACAGCGCTCTTCCTGAAGCCCCTTTTCAAAAAGCCGAGTTGGTATGGGCTAGTGACAAGATTAATAAAGATCTTAAAAAAAAAAAAATTAAAAACCTGAGATGGTATGGGCATGTGACAAGATTAATAGCGTTCTTCCAAAAAACAATTTTCAAAAACCTAAGATGGTATGGGCATGTGACAAGATTTAAATAAAGCTCTTCAAAAAAAAAAAAGAAAGAAAAAAAAAAACCCTGAGATGGTATGGGCATGTGACAAGATTAATAGCGTTCTTCCAAAAAACAGTTTTCAAAAACCTGACAAGATTTATAAAGCTCTTCCAAAAAGCAATTTCAAAAACCTGAGACAAGATCAATAGCGTTCTTCCGTAAAACAATTTTCAAAAACCCGAGATGGTATGGGCTTGTGACAAGATTTAAATAAAGCTCTTCAAAAAAAAAAAAAAAAAAAAAAAAAAAAAAAGAGATGGTATGGACATGACAAGATTAATAGCGTTCTTCCAAAAACCAGTTTTCAAAAACCTGACAAGATTTATGAAGCTCTTCCAAAAAACAATTTCAAAAACCTGAGACAAGATCAATAGCGTTCTTCCGTAAAACAATTGTCAAAAACCCGAGATGGTGTGGGCACGTGACAAGATTAATAGCGTTCTTCCGTAAAACAATTAAAAAAAAAAAACTGAGACGGTATGGGTACGTGAGAAGATTTATAAAACTCTTCCGAAAAACAATTCCAAAAATTTGAGACGGTATGGGCATATGACAAGATTAGCTCAAAAAAAAAAAAAAAAAAAAAAAAAAAAAAAAAAAAAAAAAGTGACAAGATTAATAGTGTTCTTCCGTAAAACAATTAAAAAAAAACTGAGAGGGTATGGGCACGTGACAAAGACAACCGCGTTCTTGCAAGCCCACCTTCCTCCCGGAGGCAAAGCGGAAGGGAAGAGAATCCAGGAGCGACCGAAGAGGGAAAGGTGAACGGGTGGTATCTCCTCAAGAACCAGGAAGTTCTTTGCCGTAATCCAGGTGGTTCCCCACAATCCACCAGGTGGTTCCCCACAACCCACAGATGTCCAGCCATCTGGCGAGCCATGTGTGTGTCACAAGAGGCGACGAGATTATCTTTGCAAGTTCAATTACCTTAATAAAATCACCCGGCGACAGTCATAACTTGATATAACTAGCACCTGGTTAACAGAATCTCATAACCTTTGGGGTCTAATGACTCATAATGGAGACTTTCAGACAACAAGCCATTACGGCAGGGCCGAACAGTGAGACACCGCCCTAACAAGCGGCCCTTACCACGACCCTGGTGGGCAATGGGACCAGCTGTAAGTAGTAGCCTTGGTGTAAGTCTTGGTGTAAGTCTTGGTGTAAGTCTTGGTTCTTCCGGGGTTACAGACCTATTCATTACAGTCTTCTGTAATTTGAACACACTTTCGTTTTAGTGTACACGTGTCTGTTCCTTGTATCGCGTGTCATCATCGATTTCTTGTCTTCAGGTTTAACAAGGGAGACGCAAACAAGGTCATCATATTAAGACAACAGGAGAGGACTCGTAGTAGTGGATTTAAATTGGACAAATTTAGATTTAAGAAGGAAATAGGCAAGAATTGGTTTACTAATAGGGTGGTTAACGAATGGAATAGACTTAGTAACCATGTAGTGAGCGCTGAAACTATCGGTTGCTTTAAGAGAAGGTTAGACAACTTTATGGATGGGGATGACAGGTGGTCATGGACATGGAACTACCTAGTGTAGGCCTTATGGCCTCTTACAGTCTCCTTCATTCTTATGATCTTAAGTTTCTTACAATGTCCTATCGTTTCACGAGCAAGATGAGTTTCTTTCTACACGTTTCAACTTTCATTCTGTTTCGTAGTTACCAACAGTAAAACATAAACATGTTACCTATTCACGTTACGAAGAGTAAAACATGAACGAAACAATATACAGTATTCGCAAATATACAGTACTACGGTGTATCAAGATAGATACATACATACATAAATAAATGAATAAATAAATAAATAAATTATGAGTCAATGATTAACAACTGATAAATAAATAAAACCGTTTCGTCTTCATAACTATGTTAGGAATCGTAAGACAAACACATCACACTATACATTGGAAAATATAGTATATTGTATCAAGGCAAGTTTCGTTTAACAATATCATTATATTTATTTAGTTGTATAAATTATTCACACGTGTATGTTGTGTAAACAGGTGTGTCAATATAATCCCGTAAGTTTGAGAGAGAGAGAGAGAGAGAGAGAGAGAGAGAGAGAGAGAGAGAGAGAGAGAGAGAGAGAGAGAGAGAGAGAGAGAGAGAGGGAGGGGAGAGAGAGAGAGAGAGAGAGAGAGAGAGAGAGAGAGAGAGAGAGAGAGAGAGAGAGAGACGGGAAAGAAAGGAGAAAGAGGAGAAAGAGGAGACAGAGGAGAGAGAGAAGAGAGAGGAAAGAGGGGGAAAAGGAGAAAGAAGAAAGAGGAGAGAAATAAGAGAGAGAGAGAAGAAGGAGAGAGAAGAGGGAGAGAAAGGAGAGACAGATAGATTGATAACGTGATTACAACTTGGTATTACTTTCACTTTGAGAAAAGAGAGAGAAAAGAGAGAGAGAGAGAGAGAGAGAGAGAGAGAGAGAGAGAGAGAGAGAGAGAGAGAGAGAGAGAGAGAGAGAGAGAGAGAGAGAGAGAGAGAGAGAGAGAGAGAGAGAGAGAGAGAGAGAGAGAGAGAGAGAGACTATTGTAGTCGGGTCAGCTGTCGGAGGGGGGCGGGGCGGCGATCCCTATCCATATTACAAGTCAATCAGAGAGTGCCCCCCCTCCTCTCCTCCTCCTCCTCCTCATGCATAAGAGGGAGAGCAACAAGTTCCATGTGTCAACTTCCTCCTCTCCTCTCCTCTTCCTCTTCCTTCTCCTCCTCCTCCCACTAAAGACACCCTCAGTGCTATTTCTCTTTTCTCCTCCCTTCTCCTCATTCCCCTTTTATTCCTCCTACCCTTCGTCTCCTCTTCCTCGTCCTCCTTTTAGTCCTCCTCCTCCTCTTCCTCTTCCTCTTCCTCCCTGGACCAAACTGGTTAAAACTTCATCGCTTAATCAATTAGTGACGTTTAAAACAGGTCATTTTACTCGGCAGACGGGATAGAGTGAGGACCCTTCACGGCGCCATTTTGTCTGGCGCCATTTTGTTAGGCGCCATCTTGTCTGGCCCCATACTGTCCGGCGCCATCTAGCCCGGGGACCAAGTGTCAGCCCCTCAGGGTTCCTCCACCAGATGGGCGGTAGGGAGATGATTCTCTCTGACGTCTTTCTCGCCGTAGAATATTTTGTTTACAGACACACACACACACACACACAGACACAACATACACACACACACACAAAACACACGCACACACACACATAATCCCACCACCCATTCTCTTTTTTTCCTCTTCCTCTTCCTCTCCTCCTCCTCCTCCTCTTCCTCCACCACCACGACCATCCCCCAATACCACCACCATCAATTCTTCATTCTCCTCTCCCTCAACCTCTCCTTCCTCATCCTCCTCCCCTTCCTCTTCCTCCTCTTCCTCAACCTCCTCCTCTCTTTCCTGAGACTCCTCTTCCTCTATCACCATCGCTACCACACCCATACCATTAACTCTTCTTCCTCATTCTCACCCTCCCTCTCCTTATCCTCCTCTTTTCCATCCCCTTCCTCCTTACTCCCCTTCCTCATACTCATACTCTTCCTCCTACTCCCCTGCCTCCTCCTCTTCCTCTTCCTCCTCTTCCTTCTCCTCCTCCACAAACTGTTGAATCCTTTGCCCTCCTCCTTTGTGTCGCGTCGTTTAGGTTCCAGAGGGTCGCCCTCACGGATGAGTCATCCTTTGACGTCACGGATGAGTCACTGGGCTTCGTGATATGACGTCACAACGTCGGCTGTATCGTCAAGATCAATGATGACGTTGGGAGTGTCAGGACGTAAAATACCTTAAAGTGATGATGATTACTTATTTATTAATCTATTTGTTTGTTTGTATATTTATTTATTTGTATACTTATTTATTTATTTGTTTATCTATTTATTTATTTATTTTTCTCCTGGCCATTTAGCTCTGGGAAATGAGGCTATTATTTTTCGTACAGTTATTAATGAGTGAGAAGATATACATATTTTTCTATTATAATTTTATCAACTCTCTTTAAAATTTTAAAGCCTTGCATTTACATCCACTCACCACATCCACCAGTCTCTCTCTTTCTCTCTCTCTCTCTCTAAGAAATATTAAGTTCAAATGTTTTAAGCAGTTCTCGTATGATTTGTTCCTCACGTTTCCTACGAGCTGTGTGACTCGCCTCAGTAGCCTGTATATTTATGTTATTCCGTTTAACGCCAGGCTATTTCAGTCATCAAAGGCTTCGGATTCTCTCGAAAAGGCGAAGACCTTTACTGATTTCATTCTGGCTAACGTGGAACGATCTTCTTCAGGGAAGGCGACGTCACCGAGCTAATGCGTCTATCGAACGGGTAATCTTTTGCTCTTAAAGGTCATTGCTCCATCAATGATTTAATGATTATCGACCCTAAAGGCGATAACGACTTGACTGATTCAGTTACCGAAGAAAAACAAAAGTTGATAATAATAAAACTAAATGATAATGATAATGATAATGATAATGATAATGATAATGATAATGATAATGATAATAATAATAATAATAATAATAATAATAATAATAATAATAATAATAATAATAATAATAATAATAATAATAAAATTGAAAATAATAATAAAATTGAATAATAATAATAATAATAATAAAATTAAATAATAATAATAATGATAATTATAATAATTAATAATTAATAATAAAATTAAAAAATAATAAAATCAAATAATAATAATAATTATAAAATTAAATAATAATAATTAATAATGATTAATAATAAATAATAATACTAACAACAACAATTATTAAAGTTTCGTAACGGATCAAAATTGACTTCATAAAACAAGACCTTTTACAACTTTTAGGGTACGGCTACATAATGTCAGAACTTGGTACAATATACGGCCGACCCCCGGGCCATCTTTCTGGCCCAGCATCTCGCCAAGTCTTCAACAAAGGGGACGAATAAATACAACCAAGACTTGTAGCCCAACTTGGGGATAATCCTCAAGAATTTGGTTCATAAGCTCTTGTCCATGGACAAGCCAAGGAAGACTTTCTCAACCTTCAAAGCTTTGTGGGTCCCCCAACATCGACTTGTATATTCACGGGTTCCCTTGATATGGGATTAGACGGGATTTAGCCATTTTACGTTTGTATGTAAGAATTATTAACAAAAGATTTCCTTTCCACAGATATTGCTGTTCATTATCAGATCGTTTCCACTGTGGAGACATGACACAAAATAAAAAGAAAGCCGAATATATTTGCAAAACGGAAAATAAAGTCAAATGTTGAATTCTCCGTCCTGTGTGCCCCCTTGGGAAGTTCCTGGGGGGAGGGGGGCCATAGGGGGGCGGGCCCCCCTGGTTGAACAATATGGTCCTATAGGACCACGGAGGGCCACAAGTGGATCCAAATACCGAAACTTAGTGGGAGTTAGTGGATGCTTAGCGATACAATTTAGTGTTAGGAGTGGCCTTCTCCAGAACGACGATAAACAGTAAACCATAAGTACAGGATATGTGAGAAGACACGACTTGAAGGCGACGTTTACCAAGCCTGGCTATTCTCTCTCTCTCTCTCTCTCTCTCTCTCTCTCTCTCTCTCTCTCTCTCTCTCTCTCTCTCTCTCTCTCTTACTGAGAATGAAGGAAAGAAAATTTTCTTCTTCAAAGTTTTCAAAGTCAAACAATTTTTGTGGAGTAACTGGAAAATTTTTGTTTACTATAATCTCATCTGCGTGCCTGTGTGTGTGTGTGTGTGTGTGTGTGTGTGTGTGTGTGTGTGTGTGTGTGTGTGTGTGTGTGTGTGTGATTCACCTTGGTCTCTGGATCACGTGTTGGACTCGTGATCGACAGTTATTTCCCTCACGGAAGAGAGCTCAGAGCTTGTATGACCGATCTATGGGTAATGCTATGACCTTACACACACACACACACCCAACTCCCCGCCCACGAGAGTTGGAGTGACGACTCCAAGAGCAGCTATATTGAAATAATTTCAGCCCTGGGTAGGATTCGAACCAGGTACCGCCGGCACCGCCTTACTGACAGTCTGGGACTCTATCAACCGCGCCACCAAGTGAGCGTGTGTGTGTGTGTGTGTGTGTGTGTGTGTGTGTGTGTGTGTGTGTGTGTGTGTGTGTGTGTGTGTGTGTGTGTGTGTGTGTGCGGGCGCGCACGTGTGTAAGTATTAATGTAAATGTGTGTAATCACCCACCTACTACAGACCACACCTACCCTCATTATCCACCAAGCGAGAAGCGAGCGGGGAGATAGTGTCTGCACCTATAAACACAATAATCCCTGTTAAGTTCTTCGTACCCAAGCCCCGCCCACCTCCGCCTGCCTGGCCACGCCCACTTCCGCCCACGAGTGAAAAACGAGCGGCTTTCCTCGGAGGTCCTCATGCAGCCCACATTCTTGTTTCTAAGTTCGTATGTCTTTGTTTCATAAGTAGTTTTTTCATGTTGGTGGTTACGGTTGTGGTGGTGGCAGCAGTGGTTGTGATGATGATGATGATGATGTTGGTGGTGGTGGTGGTGATAATGCTTGAGGTAGTGATGGTTGTGGTGATGCTGGAGTTTCTGTTGTTGCTGATGACACCCGTCTATATTATATATATATATATATATATATATATATATATATATATATATATATATATATATATATATATATAGATAGATAGATAGATAGAGAGATAAATATATACAAATAATTTCCCACGGTCACACGTGTCAAGAGAGGCGTCGGTTCGAATCCCAGGAAGACTGTTGAAAAATATTTGTATGATATACGCTGCCACTAGCGATTCGCCTCTCTCTCTCTCTCTCTCTCTCTCTCTATATATATATATATATATATATATATATATATATATATATATATATATGTACTGTATATATATATAAGACGGAGTAGATGATGAAGAAGGTGATGAAGAAGAACAACAACAACGAAGACATCTTCAGTGCAAATAATACATGTATTATTTGCACTGAAGATGTGAATACACGAAAGCGCTCTGCTTTAATAGTTTTTCTTAGTGGTCAACCTTGCATATATGTGTATATATTTATTATATATATATATATATATATATATATATATATATATATATGTATATATATGTAAATAACACACAGGAACCCACAGTCGGAGAAAGAATAGACTTCGAATAAAGAATAATCCTATATTTCGGCTATCAACTGTAGCCCTCTTCAGGAAAGTACATAAGATAGAGAACAGAGGGGACTTATAAACTACAGTAAGAAGAGATGTGGACAGTTGACCTCACTCAGGCGTGGGGCAAACTGGGGTAGCGGAGGAGGGAGAGGGTGAGGAGAGGGGAGGATGTAACGTCCGCACCAGCTTATTTACTGCTGCACGTGAGATTATGTCAGGTGTCCACTGCCCTTTAGAAATATTAATTCGAAGTTTATTCTTTCTCCGACTGTGGGTTCCTGTGTGTTATTTACAAATGTGCTACTACATTTCTATTTAGAAATATATGTATATATATATATACATATATATATGTATATATACATTATATATATATATATATTACATATATATACACACACACAAATATCTATATATACATACTGTATGTATAATAAGCATATATATATATATATATATATATATATATATATATATATATATATATATGTATATATCAGTGGTTCTTAACCTTTTTTGGCAGCGACCCAAAATTTTGCACAAATCAAGCATCGCGACCCAAGCCTACATAGATATACGAATTGTCTTTATAAGTAATATGGTTATGCTTTTAAAAGCGGGTTTTATTTATTTTTTATTTAATCATGGTCTGCTTAGAATCCTAAAACTAGGCATCATGTATTTTAATTATTACAGTATATAATTATAATAAATTTGTGGTGGGAAAGTAATTATTTTCTGCAAACCCTTAGCGACCCAGTAAAATGGCTTGGCGACCCAAATTTGGGTCGCGACCCACGGGTTAAGAACCACTGGACTCTAGAGGAACAGAAGGAAATTGATTTCCATTGTGGAGCAAAACAGCTTTCAGTTTCACTCTTGAAGAGTCAACAAACATGCGCCACTCATTCCTGTCATATTTAGGGTTAAGTTCTTCCATAACAGAATACACATCATTGCAAAACACCAAAGCATCCTCAAGTGAGAAAAACTGTTCAAAATTACAATGTCGCTTACGATAAAAAACTAATTTTGGACTACTTCTAGAGAAGATTCCAACCATTTAACCTGGAAGCAAAAAGTTGAGATTGATTTTCTTGACAAGTTTAAATCCCGCACGCACAAGATCATTCAGATCTCCCTGACTCAATAAATGTGGTTCACTTGAAGAACAGCTTGGCTGAAAGTGCATAAACAATCTCACGCAGTGTTGCCAAACTCACTGTTGCCAACCGCTTAATTGAAATTTATCCCACGTAACACACGTAACGTAACATACCGTAGAACAAAAAAACTTTGGTTGATGGGGGAAAAATGGATATTATTTTTGGATTCTGTATGCGAAAACATACAAGTTACAGCTATTGTTTTCCTTGGGATCAATTCTTTGTTGACCTGTGTAATCGCAGCGAACACACCGTACCTTCCCTCCACTCTACCGACGTCATCGGAGAGTGACGATTCATGTTCCTCAATTTCTTGTGGTCGTTTCACATCGATCTGCCAAGTTCAGCTTCCAACTCTGCTCCATCCGGCGCGGCGCCGACGTCGCGTCGACGTCGCGTCGTTCGGGGAGACGGATCGCCACTTAATAACCGTCACACGGAACAACTTTCGCAAACCCAATCTAGTTAGGAAGTCCATCTTACTAATCTGCCAAAACATGTCTGCCTGAAATGTATTACGTCTCAGACCAGTACGGAGAGAGAGAGGGTAGAGCGAGACAGAGAGAAAAACATGAGGTAAGAGAGAATAAAAGAGGTGAGAGAAAGAGAGAGGGTAAAGAGAGGGTAAACAGAGAAAGAGATAGAGATAAAAGAGAACAAAGAGAAAGAGACAGGAAATAGATACAGAGAGAGAGAGAGAGAGAGAGGGGGGGGGGCAGGCCCAAACTACAGCGGCGAGAGACTGTCCAGTAAATAGCAGTCCATAAGAGCAGTGTCTACACCACATGTAGCACCTTATAGCTTTTATCCTGGCAGCCGCAAGGCGATTTTATTCAGCTGAGGGGCAACTTCTCACGGCAGAGGGGAGGTGTGTGTGTGTGTGTGTGTGTGTGTGTGTGTGTGTGTGTGTGTGTGTGTGTGTGTGTGTGTGTGTGTGTGTGTGTGTGTGTGTGTGTGTGTGTGTGTGCGTGCGATTATTCGAAGGTCTCGATGTCAATTTGACTGCCCCCTTCTCTCTCTTTTCTTTCCCTCTCTTCTCTCTCTTCCCTTCTCTCTCTTTCCTCTCTTCTCTCTCCTTCCGTCCCTTGTCTCTCTCCCCTATCTCTCTCTCAATACTATTCAAGAATACAAAAAAAAATCGTATCGACTGACGCCTTACGATTTTATTCAAAAGAGGAAAACACTCCCCTTGCTATTAGTGACTCGTATGTAGAGTTCTCTCAATTCCCATATTTATGTGTTCCTGTTGGTTCGCTTCCTGTAGAACACTTCAACACTAATTAGGATCGCTAAAAATACAATCACTAACTACTAGTTTTTGTTAGATTTTTTCTCTCTTAGGAAATAGTTGGCAAGAGTTTTTTTCATTTTTACTTTTGAGAACTAGGTTTTATAGACCTTCCAGTAATCCAGATAAGATTAACTAGTTAAGCTAACGACCAGGTTGAATTTTATCATTTAATCGCAGAAACTTTTAGCCATAACTCTCGACAGTTTTTGCTTTTCAAAAGTACAACTTTTGGTCGAATATCTAATATCAATATTAATAAGAACGACTTTTTGGCCCATTGTACTTTAGTTGTCGTCTTTTCCAAAACGTCTCTTAAATCTGTGCCAACTTTTGTGTCGCTGTCGGCCCGAGTTTCCTGGCTCGGTGCCTAACCGCGAACCACGGACTGCACCTTGTTTCAGTGATGCATCATCTTCTGCCCATTTCAGTGCCTATTACAACTTCAGCTTGATGCAGTACCTATTACGACTTCTGCACATTTCAGTGCCTATTACAACTTCAGCTTGGTGCAGTGCCTATTACGACTTCTGCACATTTCAGTGCCTATTACAAATTCAACTTGATTCAGTGCCTATTACGACTTCTGCACATTTCAGTACCTATTACAAATTCAGCTTGATGCAGTGCCTATTACGACGTCTGCCCATTTCAGTGCCTATTACAAATTCAGTTTGATGCAGTGCCTATTACGACGTCTGCCCATTTCAGTGCCTATTACAACTTCAGCTTGATGCAGTACCTATTACGACTTCTGCACATTTCAGTGCCTATTACAAATTCAGCTTGATGCAGTACCTATTACGACTTCTGTGTAAACATAAGAACATAAGAATGAAGGAGACTGCAAGAGACCATAAGGCCTACACTAGGCAGCTCCGTATCCATCACCACCTATCATCCCCATCCATAAAGTTGTCTAATCGTTTCTTAAAACAACTGATAGTTTCAGCGCTTACTACGTGGTTACTAAGTTTATTCCATTCGTCGACCACCCTATTAGTAAACCAATTCTTGCCTATTTCCTTTTTAAATCTAAATTTGTCCATTTTATAACCATTACTGCGAGTCCTGCCCTGTTATTTTAATATGATGACCTTGTTTGCATCACCCTTGTTAAAGCCTTTGATCCACTTGAACACCTCTATTAGATCACCCCGCACTCTGCGTCTTTCCAGAGAGTGTAAGTTAAAGAACCTAAGCCTTTCTTCATATGGCAAATTTCTGAGTCCATGTATCATTTTGGTCATTCTTCTCTGTACTGATTCTAGTGAACTGATGTCCATTCTGTAGGACGGAGACCAAAACTGTACCGCATAGTCAAGGATGGGTCTAACTATCGCTAGATAGAGTTTAATAATTACCTCTGCACTTCTATTCGTTAACGTCCTAGCAATGAAACCTAATGCTCTGTTAACTTTATTCCTGGCGCAAATACACTGTTTTCTGGTTTTAAGGTCCGGACTCACTAGATCTCCCAAGTCTCTCTCGCACTCAGTTTTCTCTAAAAACGTGTTATCAAAGTAGTATCTATTTTCGGGGTTGTGTAGCCCTACGTTTAACACGCTACACTTAGAGATATTGAAGTTCATTTGCCATTTCACCGACCATGTGAACAATTTATTAAGATCATCCTGCAGAATCTCTGCGTCGTCTCCTGACCTAATTAGGCGTCCTATCTTAGTGTCGTCCGCAAACTTACTAACATCACTATCTATCCCGTCGTCTATGTCGTTTATGTACATAATGAACAAGGGACCCAAAACCGAGCCCTGGGGGACCCCACTAGTAACATTGCCCCACCTAGATTAACCATATATATTCTGAAACCTTATAACCCAAGGTACTTGGATAACTACCTTTCATTTGTCTGTCTGTTTGTTCATGAACTCCTCCTAGGGTTTTGGAGATTGACCCCATAACTATATATATTCTGAAACCCTATCTCTCTATGTACTTGAATAACTACATTTCTTCAATATATATATACATATATATATATATATACATATATATACATGTATATATTTTGGTTAGGGTTAAGGGTTAAAGTTAGGTGGGGTATGGTTAGGTTAGTGATTATTCACGAACTCTAAGGTTTTTGCAGATAGACCCCTATAACAATATATATTCTGAAACATTATAATCAAAAGTACTTGGATAACTATCTTTCATTTGTATCTACCATAATAAAGTCGCTAGCGTCTTGACTTCGTGATTATGCACGCACAGGTCAGGGTTAGAATTCCTTGGCAGAGCTTCGAATAATGTTCAATCTGCCCTATACATACACAACGTGTCGCAGGGCTCGCCTAATACGGGGATTGGATGAAAATGAGACTACGTCTTCTGATGTTACATGAAGTGTGGTCGGGTACTTGTACAGTCCTTTTGAACCATGGCACGTAGCTCAGTCGCTAGCGTTTTGACTTCGTGATTATACACGTACAGGTCAGGGTTCGAATCAATTGGCAGAGCATCTAAAAATGTTCAATATATATATATATTATATATACAAATATTATATATATACACATATACATATTATACATATATATACACACACATCACACATTATATATATATATACATATATAATTTCAATATTAATATTATATATATATAGTATATGCTTATTTATACGTACAGTAGTTATGTATATGTATAACTATTTGTGTGTGTGCGAGTGTATGTATATATATATATATATATATTATATATATATATATATATATATTTTTATATATATATATTATATATATATTATATATATATATATATATACATATTCAAGGTTGACCACGGAAGAAAAATTATCAAAGCAGAGCGCTTCGTGTATTCACAATCTTCAGTGCAAATAATACAAGTATCATT
>NC_134807.1:2684492-2698604 GCF_046742065.1 Oratosquilla oratoria
CTGAAGGAGCCTTGGAGGTAGATCCCGTCTCTTGCTTCTAATTCGAGGACGAGTAGAAGGGAGATCCTCAAAGAGTAAGTAGAGGGTAGATGCTTGGAGAGTTGACAGGCACTTGAAGTAAAGATTTCCTGTCGTCTTCGTCGTCGTCGTCGTTTTCTTCTTCTACTTCGTCGTCGCCTTCTTCTTCTACTTCGTCGTCGTCTTATTTGTCTTCTTCTTCATCACCTTCTTCATCATCTTCTACTTCGTCGTTCTTTTTCTTTTTCCTTTTCCTCTTCTCCTTCTTCCTCTTCTTCTTCTCCATTCTTCTCCATCTTTCTTCGTCTTCTCCATCTTCTTCTTCTTCATCACATTCTTCATCTTCTTCTACTTCGTCGTTCTTCTTCTTTTTCCTTTTCCTCTTCTTCTTCCTTTTCTTCTTCTCCATTTTTCTTCTCCATCTTTCTTCGCCTTCTAAATCTTTCTTCGTTTTTGCCATCTTCTATTTTATCACCATCTTCTACTTCGTCGTTATTCTTCATTTTCCTTTTCCTCTTCTCCTTCTTCCTCTTTCTTCTTCTCCATCTTTCTTCGTCTTCTTCATCTTTCTTCTTCTTCTCCATCTTTCTTCGTTTTCTCCATCTTTCTTCTTCTTCTTCATCTTTCTTCGTTTTCTCCATCTTTCTTCTTCTTCTCCTTCAATTTCGTTCTTGACGAAAACGAAACATTCTTGACCTTTTTCCGTTTTCTTCCAAACTTTTTCTCTCTCTTTCGAGTGATATACAGTCGCGTTCCAAGACTTTCTCACTTTTTCTTTCTCTTCCCTTTCAGACAATGACCAGATTTTTGTCCACTCTTTCTTGTAACCAAGTACTTTACTCTCTTTTCTCATTCCCCTCAATAAAGCCATCCCTACGGACCAGAGGCACGTGGAATTATTTCATCATTGGAGATTAATTTCTCACTCAAAAAGCTTATCTATTACTACTACTATTATTATTATTACTAATTATTATTATTATTTTATTATCATATTTTTTTATGATTTCATCTTTATCATTTTTATTTTTAATTATTTTCATTAATTTCTTATTATTAATTATAATTATAACCATTATTTATTTATTTATTTATTTATTTATTTTTTGCCACCATGATTAAATATTTCGTCTACCACCTCTATGGCATAAGGACATAATAACACCACAATGATGGAGGAGACTGCAAGAGACCATAAGGCTTACACTAGGCAGTTCCATGTCCCTTACCACCTGCCATCCCTATCCATAAAGTTATCTAACTTTCTCTTGAAACAACCAACTGTTTCAGTGCTCAGTACTAAATATTCGTTATCCACTCTTCTGGTAAGCCACTTTTTGCCTATTTCCTTCTTAAACCTAAATTTGTTCAATTTAAATATATTACTAAGAGTCCTCCCCTGCTGTCTTAATATGATGACCTTGCCTGCAACACTTGTTAAATCCCTTGACCCAATTGAACACCTCTATTAGATCACCCCTAAACAGCTGTTTCTCTCTTTTCTCTTTATCTCTTCTTATCTCTTCCTTATTCTCGTTTCTCCACTTCTCTCATCAATTCCAAAAGCAGATATTCTCCTGTTTCTCAATTTCTTCTCTTTTCCTCTCCCCTTCTCCGTTTTCTCCAAAGAAAAACAAAATCCCCAATTTTCTCTTTGTCTCTCTCTTATCTTCTCTTCCCTATTCTCTTTTCTCCTCTTCTATTATAAATTCAAAAAAACAGATATTCTCCTGTTTCTCATTTTCTCCTCTTCTCTCCCCCATTCCAGACTCCATTTTCTTTAAGGAAAAAAAATCCCAATTTTCTCTCTATTCTCACCTCTTTTCTCCTCTTTTATTATCATTTCTAAAAACATATATTCTCCTCTTTCTTCTTTTTCTCCTTTCTCCTCCGCGACCCCAGCCTCCGTTTTCTCCAAAAGAAGAAAAAACAAAAACCTTAATTAAGAAACCCTTTATGACGTCATTTTCCCTCGTTCCCATTCCGACTTTCATTCTAATTCCCATTCCCCCCCCCAACCCGTTTCTCCACCAAGAGTTAATAACATAACCCAACAAAACTTAAAAAAAAAAAAAATTCGATCGAGATAGTTTGGGCACGCCATTACACGAACGAAACAACGAGGACCAATTAGACACTAAATACTTCTAATCTTCGTTTTCTTAGATGCGATTATCTGTCAACGATAATCGTTCAAGTCTCAACGATGATCGTTCAAGTCTCAACGATGATCGTCAAACGATTATTTAGAGCACTAATTCTTTGTTTTTGAATGATGGGGCTGTTTTGCTTCGAGATGCAAATTACGAGGTTGATCATTTTAACCGAACCTACCAACGCATTCATCCAGGTAGGTAGTAGAGGCGCGTCACCCGCCATTGGCTATGGTAGTTGGCTAATAATTAATCGCACCAACAAAAACGTACTACCAGCGGTCCACAAGCTGTGGTCCATGGACCCTTTAGGGGTCCACAGGGTTCCCAAAGAGGGACCACGAACCTGAAATCTAGTGGGACTTTAGCTTAGCGATGCTATTTAGTGAGTGGTCTTCAGGAGGCGAACTAACAGCAACACATAAACATGGGGTCTGCGGGACAGAACTCCCCAGACATGACGTTTCCAGAAAAGAATAAATAAATAGAATAAAATAAAACTAAAAGAACACAAGGAAAGATCAAATCAAATACATCAAATTGAAATAAAATAAGGTAGAGAACCCTAATAGGGGACGGAATAACGTTCCAATAATACAAAGGTGGACATACAATTCTTGTACGATATATTGCGCAATACACGTACATATGAACAGCCCAAGACGACCTGAACACTTAACTTTAAAATATCATTACGAGGAAGGCTGTCCCCTTACATGGGGAAAATGGCCTTTTTGTATGTGTGTGTGTGTGTGTGTGTGTGTGTGTGTGTGTGTGTGTGTGTGTGTGTGTGTGTGTGCGTGCGCGTGTGTTTTCCAGCTTAACTTCTGTGCCACGTGGCACAGCCTGATGGCACCGTGTGGCACGCTCAGTTGACGTAATCAATCAAAAAATTTGCTAGAACAAAGTGATGGACTTCTGTTTCAGATTCCCACACGATATAAAGAAATTGCAACAGCATTCCATAAGCCCCCTAAATTCTTGTCACGGCCCCCTTGGGGAGTGGTCATGACAGTCTGACTGAAAACTACGGACCCAATCGCTAAGGCATTACCTTCGTAACCGCAATTACCTTCCCCGTTTTCTTTCATTCTTTCTCTCTCTTCTTTTTGTCCATTGTTACTTTTCCGCCCTCACGTCCCAACTATTCTCTCGGCTGTCCACCAATTCCGTTTTCTTCTCTTTTTTTTTTTTTTTTTTTTTTTCTTTCCTGTTTCGTCCTCTCCAACTTTGGCGACTTTTTCCGCGTTTTTGTCTTCTCTCTCGTTGATCCATTTTCAAGAATTTCTTCCCTCCGCGTTGGCCGGTCCAAATCCGATACTAATTACATTTCCTCCAATGGAAACACTTTTACAAACACACGGTTCCCGTCCGTCTACAACCTACAACTAGCTCACAACCAAAAATAACCTAAAATTTGTGCTCACAACCCAAAAATAACAACTTAAAAATCGCGCTCACAACTCAAAATATCAACCTACAACTTTCTCACAACCCAAAACAACCTAAAATTCGCGCTCACAACCCAAGGCAACCTACAACTCACTCACAACCCAAAAATACTTGTTCACAACCCAAAATAACAACCTATACATCGCTCACAACCCATAATAACAACCTACAATTTTCTCACAACCCAAAATAACAACCTACAGCTTGCTCACTGCCCAAAATAACAACCTACAACTTGCTCACAACCCAAAATAACCTACAACTCGCCCCAACTCAAAATAACAACCTAAAACTTGCTCACAACCCAAAATAACAACCTACAACGTGCTCACAACCCAAAATAACAACCTACAACATGCTCACAACCCAAAATAACAACATGCTCACAACCCAAAATAACAGCCTACAACTTGCTCACAACCCAAAATAGCCTCCAACTCACAACCCAAAATAACAACCTCCAACTCACAACACAAAAAAAACTACAACTACCACTCGATCACACACCAAAACAACCCATATTGTTTACAACTTCATCTGTGGCTTCCTATGCAGATGGTTATAGTCGGATGCTGTCTACAGTATACATACGTACCAAAGGAATTTTCCCCCTTATGTAGGGGGTAGCCAAAACAAAGCACGCAACCATACGATATAAATAAAAATTAATTTAACGCCTTTTGCGATTTACTAGAAGAAAATCTTTCAAGTACACCACAGTTGTACAATTAACCAACACAATGTGTGTGTGTGTGTGTGTGTGTGTGTGTGTGTGTGTGTGTGTGTGTGTGTGTGTGTGTGTGTGTGTGCGTGTGTGCGCAAGATCGGGCCACATACGAGATCAGAGCTCCCATCCGGAAGGGTAACAGCTGTCGATCACGAGTCCAACACGTGATCCAAGATCGTGGTGGTGAATCACACGCACACAGACCTTCATCTTGCTGTATTTATGAGCTCGCTCAAGTGTCCTGGCCTCAATCTCTTCAGCAATATATTTCATCCTTTTCAGAGCTTTTGAAGACGATCTATATTCCCCCAATACCATTTTCAAATATTCAGATATCTTTTCTTTTCCATTCCATTTTCTTTTAAATATTTTTTCAAATATGTTTTTTTAATTCTATTTTTAAGTATTCAAATATTATTTATATTTTCTCTAAATATTCGAATACTTTTCTTATTGACATAATTTGTATTCAATTGACCTTTTCTAAGATTAAAATAACTGTTTTTATGTATGATTTTTTTATTTAAAAGAATTTTTTGAAACACTCAATTACCCTTTTCTTTGATTCACATATTTTTTTTTTATTCAAATGCCTTTTTCTCGAATTCAAATGGTTTGATAGAGTTTCAAATACCTTATCCGGTTCTAATTTTGCTTTTGTTTCTTCATCCACAAACATTCCAAACATTTTTATTTGTTTTCCTTTTCAAACATCTATAGCAGCGTGTCCAAACCTTCTCCGACCATATATAAGCAGTCCAGCACCCCTATTTTGTTATTAGAAAGATAAAAGAAAGTGAAGTGTACTGCTTGATGATTTATTTTCTTGATTCCTTAGAACTGAAACAAATTGACAATACTGTTTGTAGAAGAAATAAGAACACCCTAAAAAAAATAGAATACATACATACATATACCAAGGCTTTTTCCCCCTTACAAGGGGGGTAGCCAAAAAGAAAAAGGCATAAAATCATTCCCACCCATTCCATCCCTGAATACACTCCACACCCCTCCACCCTCCCTCTTATCTTAGCACCTCCTGAATGACGGGTCATCCCTGCACCTTGTCCACTGCCCTGGGTCAGAAGCAGTGTCGCAAGACACAGCACATCCACAGCAAGGAAAAAGTCAAATATGCAAAATTAGGTAATCAATGATACATATAACAATGTGATTTTTGTGTGCGTCATTTAAACAGCACACCCTATAATTGATTTCAGTAACCCCAAGTTGGGAAAGGCTGATCTATAGCTTCTCTATTATATTATTTCCCAAACTCTTAATATTGATTTCTGTCTTCACTTTATCTTGTATATATTTCATTCTCATACTTTTGACATTACCAGGAAAAAAAAAAAAAAATCATGGTTTTTCCAACACTTTAGTTATTAATTGATCAAATTAGATATTTCTTCTTCTACTCGTCTACTCATTAATGTTATACCTGTTTATAGACTATTGCCGGTATCAACTGGATCTACGCACATTCACAATTTCTTCGTTAGTTACATAAGAATGGAGACTGCAAGAGACCATAAGGCCTACACTAGGCAGTTTCATGTCCACTACCACCTATTCTTTCTCCTCTTCCTCCTTTACCTTTTCCTCTTCCTCCTCCTCCTCCAGTCCTTGTGCTCCTCATCTTCCTTCTTCTCCTCATCCTTCTCTTCTTCTTCCTCCTCCTCTTCCTTCTCCTCCTCCTCCTCTTCTTTTCCTCCAACTCTTCTTCTTCCTTCTTCTCCAACTCCTCCTCCTCTTCCTTCTCCTCCTTCCCCTACTCCTCCTCCTCTTCCTTCTCCTCCTTCCCCTACTCCTCCTCCTCTTCCTTCTCCTCCTTCCCCTACTCCTCCTTTTCCTTCTCCTTCCCCTACTCCTCCTCTTCCTGTCTCCTCCAGCTCCTCTTTATCCTCCTCTTCCTCTTCCTTTGTCTCCTCCAACTCTTCCTCTTTATGCTCCTCCTCCTCTTCCTTCTTCTCCTCCTCCTCTTCCTCTTTCTTCTCCAACTCCTCTTTATCTTCCTCCTCCATTACCACGTCTTTCTTGTGCAATCCCTGTCTGTCTGTCTTCTCCAATCCACTTCCACCTTCCACTTTCCACCTTCCACCAGCCGGCGAGACAGCGGCCTTCCTTTGGTTTTGCCCGACAGCTTCTCAAATTCCCAGGCCGAAGGACGTCTCAGTCTTCAAGAAATTTTGAGTCTCCGCCCACCCACCCCCGTCCCAAGACTCCTACGTTCTTCCACTTCGTCCTGACACTTCTCATGACGATTTGGGCTCTCTGACGTCAAGTGATTTTATTCACACAATGGGCTAACTACAACTTACCATTCTCTCTCTCTCTCTCTCTCTCTTTATCTAGTTACCTAAGCAATCACCCCCTTCTCTCTCTCTCTTCTCCATCCCTCTTTCCCTTTCTCTCTCACTCTCCTTCTTCCTTTCTCTTTCTTTTCTTCACCCTCTACCACTTCCCCCTCTCTCAATCTCTCTCTTTCCGTTCTCTCCTTCGCCCTCCCTTTCATCATCTTCTTCTCCCTTCCTCTCTCCTTCTCCTCCCTCTCTGTCTATCTCTTTCCCTCCCTCTCCTTCTCTCCCCCTCCCTCTCTCTCCCTTTCTCTATTTCTCCCTCTCCCTGTCTCCCCTCCCTCTCCTTTGCCCCCTCCCCTCCCCTCCCTTCCCTTCTCCCTCTCCCCCTCCCTCCCTTTCTCCCTCTCTCCCCCTTTCTCCCTCCCTCCCCCCTTCTCCCTCCCTCCTCCTTCTCCCTCTCTCCCTTTCTCCTTTCTCTATTTCTCCCCCTTCCCCGTCCTCTCTCTCTCTCTCTCTCTCTCTCTCTCTCTCTCTCTCTCTCTCTCTCTCTCTCTCTCTCTCTCTCTCTCTCTCTCTCTCTCTCTCTCTCTCTCTCTCCTCTCTCTCTCATATGACCCAATCTCGCTTTCACCGCCAGCCCCATTTGCAGCACCAATCCTCTTTCACGGTCAGCTGTCATCGGCCACGTCTTCGCCACCGTGCGAGGTGGCTGGCTGGTGGCTGTGGGGTGGCTGTGAGGTGGCTGTGAGGTGGCTGAGGTGGTGGCTGAGGGGTGGCTGAGGTGGTGGCTGTGGGGTGGCTGTGAGGTGGCTGTGAGGTGACTGAGGGGTGGCTGAGGTGGTGGCTGTGAGGTGGCTGAGGTGGTGGCTGTGAGGTGGCTGAGGTGGTGGCTGGCTGCTGGCCGCCCACTCCAGCCCCATTAATCGCATCTTGGGTGATAATCACATCAAAACACGCTTCGCCTCAGATAACCAGCATCAACATCTTCAACGTAGCGGGATGTCTTATGCTATTCTGTTCAAAGATTTGGTCAATCATCGCCACTCAAAGAAGATTATTTCGTTATTTTTGACTATTCCTTCCTTTCTGGCGTTCTTCTTGAAGATTAATCTTTAATTATACATTGTCCCCAAGGATGGAAGCGCTGGTAATTGTAAACGAAATATTAAAAACTCCTTGCCACTTGTCAACAATACAGACACACACAATATCACACACAATACCTATCACAATCCCCATTACAATAACTTCATATTTTTGTATGTTTTCTGGGAATTGTTTTCCCACAAAATACCTTATAATTACTTAATAAATTTGTCTGTTTCCTGAACACTATTTTCATACACAATACATATCACAACACCCATCACAATTACTTAAATTTTTCGTCTGTTTTCTGGAAACTGTTTTCACACACAATACATTACAACCTAATAATATTTTGTTTCATAGACACTCTTTTCAGGCACAATACCTATCACAATACCCATAACAATAACTCTATATTTTTGTCCATTACCTGGAACCTGTTTTCCTGCTCTGTCCTGGAGTTGAGGTCGATGATGGTGTCATAAGGCATCTTCAAGTCTTTAAACGTGAAGCGTTCATTGCACGATAACACCTCATGAAGCAATCGCCAACATGCAAACAACTTCCTATACTCGTAAACGAGCCGACGTCGTTATCATCATCATCGTAAGGTGACAAGAAAGAAGAGGAGGAGGAGGATGAAGGAAAAGATGAAGAGAACGAAGATGAAGGTAAAGAGGAAGGTGAAGATGAAAAAGATGAAGATAAAGAGGAAGAAAGAGATGAAGAGGAAGAAGAGGAAGGTAAAGAGGAAGATATAGATGAAGAAAAAGAAGATGAAGAAGATAAAGATGAAGAAAGAGATGATGAGGAAGATGAAGGTAAAGAGGAAGATAAAGATGAAGAAAAAGAAGATGAAGAAGATAAAGATGAAGAAAGAGATGAAGAGGAAGAAAATGAAGGTAAAGAAGAAGATAAAGATGAAGAAAAAGGAGACGAAGAAGATAAAAATGAAGAAAGATGTTGAGGAAGAGGAAGATAAAGATGAAGAAAGATGTTGAGGAAGAGGAAGATAAAGATGAAGAAAAAGCAAATGAAAAAGAAGATGAAGATAAAGATGAAGAAAGAGAGGAAGAGGAAGATGATGAAGGGGAAGAAGATGAAGGTAAAGAGGAAGATGATGAAGGGGAAGAAGATGAAGGTAAAGAGGAAGATAAAGATGAAGAAAAAGAAGATGAAGATAGAGATGAAGAAAGATGAGGAGGAGGAGGAAGATAAAGATGAAGAAAAATAAAATTAAAAAGAAGATGAAGATAAAGATGAAGAAAGATGAAGAGGAAGAAGATGAAGGTAAAGAGGAAGATAAAGATGAAGAAAAAGATGAAGAAAGAGATGAAGAGAAAGATGAAGAAAAAGAAGATGAAGAAGAAAAAGAAGGTAAAGATGAAGAAAAAGATGAAGAAAAAGATGAAGAAAAATAAAAAGAAAAAGATTAAAAGACAAGATGAACAAGAAAAAGATGAAGAGAAAGAAAATGAAGAAGGTAAACATGAAGAAAAAGATGGAAAAGATGAGGAGAAAGATGATCATTAAAGATGAAGATGATGACGATGAGGAAAATGAAAAGAAAGATGAAGGTGATTAAGAAAAAATTATGAGAAAAGATGAAGATAAAGTAAATCAATGAAAAAAAAGATGAGGAAGAGATGATGAGGAGACAGATGAGGTAAATTAAGGAAAATATGACGAAAAGAAGATGAAGGAGATTAAGGAAAAAAGATGAGGAAGAGAAGAAGATGAAGAGAAGATGAAAAACGAGAAAGAAGAGAGTAGACGATGAAGAAAAGGATGAGGAACACAAAAAAGATTATGAAAAAGAAGTGGATGAAGATGAAGAAGCATACACACAAATAATAATAATAATAATAATAATAAAATTATAATAATAACAACAATGTTGATACCTTTTTACAATACTACTTCCCTTCTTTTTCTGTTACCCGACTGAATTCTAATTTACACCCTCTCTACGATCCAATCCCTTCAGCATAATATCATCCTGAAGGTCAGAAAAAAAAAAAAAAAAAATCCCACGACCTTGGCACCCCCCCCCCCTCCCCCAAGGTTGTCCTTGGTGTCCCTACAAAGGACCCTGAGAGCCGAACCACATCCCAGGACCTGCCGCCTCTGGGACCTTAATGGTTAATGCCAAGGTTCCTCCTCCCACAAAACCCTACTTCGTCAGCGGGGGGGCTCCCTCCCCCTCTGTTCCTCGCTTAACTACCATTACGCATTTCTACCGGGTGGGTGGGTGGGAGAGGGGGGAAGGGGGTGGGGAGGAGGATGGATGGGATGGAAGGGGGAGGGGAAAGGGAGGGGGGATGGGAGGGGGGATGGGAGGGGGGATGGGATGGGATGGGAAGGGGATGATGGGAAGGGGATGATGGGAAGGGGATGATGGGAGGAGGGAGGATGGGAGGGGAGGGGAAAGGGACGGGAGGGGGAAGGGGATAGGAGGGGGAGGATAGGGTGTGGAAGGGGGAGGATAGGAGGTGGGTGGGAAGGGGGAGAGGATAGGAGGGTTAGGATGGGAGGAGGGAAGTGGCGTCATCGGAAGCGTGCTGGTCTCACATTCGCTTTGGTTTGGGTTCGAATCCCGCACTCCTCGATCCTCGGCAATGAGTGTTAATTACCTTCCCCAGCCCACAGTACCTAGGGCAAAGATACTCAGAGCCTCCTGGCGTAGCTCCTCCACTTTCACCATTTGCACCAGAATAGAAGCGCTGGTGGGCCCAAGTCCGCAAAAAATAACAACAACAACAACCTCTTCCTTATGTTATTGATTTCAATAACAACAGTTTTTTACTCACCCAGGAACCTCCTCCTCCTCCTCTTCCTCCTCCTTCTTTCTCTACTTCTGCCTCACCTCATCTCCCACCTCCTCTCCCACTCCACCTTCCTCCTCCTCTTCCTCCTCCTTCTTCCTCTACTTCTGTCTCACCTCCTCTCCCATCTCCACCTTCCTCCTCCTCCTCTTCTTTCTCTCCATTTTCCTCTTCTTCTTCTTCTCCACCTTCTTCCTCTTCTTCTCCACCTTCTTCCTCTCCTTTTCTCCCTCCTTCTCCCCCACCTCTTCCTCCTCTCCTTATTCCTCTTCTTCTTCTCCACCATCTTCCTATTATTCTCCTCCCTCCTCCTTCTCCTCCTCCGTCGTGCACCAACAAGCAACATCACCCTAGGTCACCATCGTCCACCACAACGCCAATAATGAAGTGTGGACGGAACCCCACGAGCATAACGCAGAATTAGCAGTGCATCACCCTTGTCCTTCCAGATGCTGGCGGGAACAACGCCATCACCCTACCACACCCTAACTCTACCACACCATCACCCTACCACACCCTAACTCTACCATACCATCACCCTACCACACCCTAACTCTACCATACCATCACCCTACCACACCCTACCATCACCCTACCACACCCTAACCCTAGCATACTCTCACCCTATCTCATCACCCTACCACACCATCACCCTACCACGCCATCACCCTATCATACCATCACCCTAGCATACCCTTCACCCTATCTCATCACCCTACCAAACCCCCACCCTACTACCCTACTATACCCTCTCACTCCCAAACCATCACCCTACAACACCCTAACCCTACCCTACCAAACCCTCACCCTACTACCCTACTATACCCTCTCACTCCCAAACCATCACCCTACCACACCATCACCCTACCATACTATCACCCTACCACATCCTCACCCTACCACATCCTCACCCTACCATACTATCACTCTACCACATCCTCACCCTACCACATCCTCACCCTACCATACTATCACCCTACCACATCCTCACCCTATCATACCATCACCCTAGCACACCCTTCACCCTATCGCTTTCACCAAGAAGGGTCTGCCCATCTCTTCCCAGGTCTACTTGCATTTGCACCACCGAAGAGGAACGAAATCAAAACCTTGGTTCAATTCCTTATCTCCTCCTCCTTCTCCTCCTCCTCCCCCAGCCCCAGCTCCTCCTCCTCTTCCTCACATTCCGGGTAAATTTCCCACAGGCTGCTTCTAGTAGTAAGTGGTGGTATGTGGTGCTGGTGGTGGTATGTGGTGGTGGTATGTGGTGGTGGTATGTGGTATGTGGTGGTGGTATGTGGTATGTGGTAAGTGGTGGTGGTATGTGGTAAGTGGTGGTGGTATGTGGTATGTGGTAAGTGGTGGTGGTATGTGGTAAGTGGTGGTGGCATGTGGTGGTGGTATGTGGTAAGTGGTGGTGGCATGTGGTGGTGGTATGTGGTAAGTGGTGGTAGTATGTGGTAAATGGTGGTAAGCGGTGATAAACGGTGGTAAGTGGTGGTAAATGGTGGTAAATTGTGGTAAGTGGTGGTAAATGGTGGTAAGTGGTGATAAATGGTGGTAAATTGTGGTAAATTGTGGTAAATGTTGGTAAAATGTGGTAAATGGTGATAAATTGTGGTAAATGGTGCTAAGCGGTGATAAATGGTGGTAAGCGGTGATAAATGGTGGTAAGTGGTGATAAATGGTGGTAAGTGGTGGTAAATGGTGGTAAGTGGTGGTAAATGGTGGTAAGTGGTGGTAAGCGGGCGTGGTGTTATCGAGTTCTCATGTCACCCCTTACGTAAGGGTCACCACATTTCCAGCTCGAACTTCCATCTTCCTCCTCCTCTTCCTCCTTTTCCTTCTCCTCTCTCTACATCATTCTCCACCTCCTCCTCCCCCTTCTCCACCTCCTCCTCCCCCTTCTCTTCCTCCTCCTCCTTGTTCTCCTCTTCTTCCTCTTCTTCCTCCTCCTCCTCCTCCTCCTCCTCCTCGGGCTCTTTTGTCGTCGTTCTTGGCTCAAGGTCACTGAACTCAACCTATCGCCTTTAACACAGGCGCCTCCACCTCCTCCTCCTCCTCCTCTCCCTCCTCCTCCTCCTCTCCCTCCTCCTCCTCCTCTCCCTCCTCCTCCTCCTCTCCCTCCTCCTCCTCCTCTCCCTCCTCCCTCCTCCTCCTCTCCCCCATCCGCCTCCTCTTCCTCCTCTCCTTCACTTCCTCCTCGTCCTCTCCCCCCTCCCCCTCCACCTCTTCCTCCCCCCTCCTCCTTGCCCTCCATCTCCTCTCCCCCTCCACCTCTTCCTCATCACCTCCTTCTCCTCCTCCACCCCTTCCTCCTCACATCCTCCTCCTCCTCCTCCTCCTCCTCTTGATCTCAGCTTCCTATCTCTCCTCTCACACAACTCTCTTCCTCTCTCTCTCTCTCTTTCTCTCTCTCTCTTCCTAAACTCTCACTCATTTTATAACAAATCTTGCCTTCCAGGTCCCTTCCTCCTCTCCTCTTCCTCCTTCACCTCCTCCTCCTTCATCACCATCTCCTCCTCCTCTCCCCCTCAACCTCCTCTTCCTCCTCTCCTCCTTCACTTCCTCCTCCTCCTCCTCCTCCTCCTCCTTCACCACCACCTCCTCCTCCTCCTCCTCCTTTCCACTACGTTCCCAAGCTATCTATAGGAAAATCTTACCTAAGAACATAAGAACGAAGTAGACTGTAAGAGACCATAAGGCCTACACTAGGCACTTCTATACGACGAAAGAGGCTTCCTCTTCAGCATACACGACCTTCATCGTTCCCAGACTTTACAGAATTCTTTCCCACGGGTCCTTCCTACATTTAACGCAATTCTTTCCCACCAGGTCCCCCTTAACGGGTCTTTCCCACACTTTACGCAATTCTTTCCCACCAGGGCCCCTTGCCGGGTCGTCTCCACACTTCACGCAATTCTTTCCCTTCAGGTCCCCTTGTCGGGTCCTTCCGACATCTAACGCAATTCTTTCCCTTCCGGTTCCCTTGTCGGGTCATCCCCACACTTTACGCAATTCTTTCCCTTCAGGTCCCCTTGTCGGGTCTTTCCCACACTTTACGCAATTCTTTCCTTTCCGGTCCCCTTGTCGGGTCCTTCCGACACTTTACGCAATTCTTCCCCTTCAGGTCCCCTTATCTCGTCGACAATTCGTTATTCGTTCACGTTATGTAACGCTATTATGGTATTGATTTTGACAAGAGCTGGTAGCAGAGCATTAATATGACTTTTTATTATTATTGTGTCGTTCCTGAATATAATGAATTATGAATATAAAAATGATTCGTCAATTCAAATGTAAATATTCTGAGAAAAAATCTACGCAGTAATCCTGTAGTGATTACAGTGTGTGTGTGTGTGTGTGTGTGTGTGTGTGTGTGTGTGTGTGTGTGTGTGTGTGTGTGTGTGTGTGTGTGTGTGTGTGTGTGTGTGTGTGTGTGTGTGTATATATATATATATATATATATATATATATATATATATATATATATATATATATATATTGTTGATCAACAATGGCAAGGAAACAATACACAAACGATA
>NC_134807.1:2699104-2709104 GCF_046742065.1 Oratosquilla oratoria
AATCCTCTTTCACGGTCAGCTGTCATCGGCCACGTCTTCGCCACCGTGCGAGGTGGCTGAGGGGTGGCTGAGGTGGTGGCTGTGGGGTGGCTGAGGGGTGGCTGAGGTGGTGGCTGAGGGGTGGCTGAGGTGGTGGCTGAGGGGTGGCTGTGGGGTGGCTGAGGGGTGGCTGTGGGGTGGCTGAGGGGTGGCTGTGAGGTGGCTGTGAGGTGGCTGGCTGCTGGCCGCCCACTCCAGCCCCATTAATCGCATCTTGGGTGATAATCACATCAAAACACGCTTCGCCTCAGATAACCAGCATCAACATCTTCAGCATAGCTGGATGTCTTATGTTATTCTGTTCAAAGATTTGGTCAATCATCGCCACTCAAAGGAGATTATCTCGTCATTTTTGACTATCCCTTCCTTTCTGGCGTTCTTCTTAAAGATTAATCTTTAATTATACATTGTCCCCAAGGATGGAAACGCTGGTTATTGTAAACGAAAATATTAAAAACTCCTTGTCACTTGTCAACACAATACAGACACACACATTATCACACACAATACCTATCACAATGCCCAGTACAATAACTTCATATTTTTGTATGTTTTCTGGGAATTGTTTTCCCACAAAATACCTTATAATTACTTAATAAATTTGTCTATTTCCTGAACACTATTTTCATACACAATACCTATCACAACACCCATCACAATTACTTAAATTTTTCGTCTGTTTTCTGGAAACTGTTTTCACACACAATACATTACAACCTAATACTCTTCTCCGTTTCATAGACACTCTTTTCAGGCACAATACCTATCACAATACCCATAACAATAACTCAACATTTTTGTCTATTCCCTGGAACCTGTTTTCCTGCTCTGTCCTGGAGTTGAGGTCGATGATGGTGTCATAAGGCATCTTCAAGTCTTTAAAACGTGAAGCGTTCAGTGCACGATAACACCTCATGAAGCGATCGCCAACATGCAAACAACTTCCTATACTCGTAAACGAGCCGACGTCGTTATCATCATCATCGTGAGGTGACAAGAAGGAAGAGGAGGAAGATGATGAAGGAAAAGATGGAGAGAACGAAGATGAAGGTAAAGAGGAAGATAAAGATGAAAAAGATGAAGATAAAGAGGAAGAAAGATGAAGAGGAAGAAGATGAAGGTAAAGAGGAAGATATAGATGAAGAAAAAGAAGATGAAGAAGATAAAGATGAAGAAAGAGATGATGAGGAAGATGAAGGTAAAGAGGAAGATAAAGATGAAGAAAAAGAAGATGAAGAAGATAAAGATGAAGAAAGAGATGAAGAGGAAGAAAATGAAGGTAAAGAAGAAGATAAAGATGAAGAAAAAGGAGACGAAGAAGATAAAAATGAAGAAAGATGTTGAGGAAGAGGAAGATAAAGATGAAGAAAGATGTTGAGGAAGAGGAAGATAAAGATGAAGAAAAAGCAAATGAAAAAGAAGATGAAGATAAAGATGAAGAAAGAGAGGAAGAGGAAGATGATGAAGGGGAAGAAGATGAAGGTAAAGAGGAAGATGATGAAGGGGAAGAAGATGATGGTAAAGAGGAAGATAAAGATGAAGAAAAAGAAGATGAAGAAAAAGAAGATGAAGACAAAGATGAAGAGGAAGATAAAGATGAAGAAAAAGAAGATGAAGGCAAAGATGAAGAAAAAGATGAAGAGAAAGAAGATGAAGGTAAAGCGGAAGATAATGATGAAGAAAAAGAAGATTAAGAAGATAAAGGTGAAGAAAGAGAATATGAAGAAAAAGAAGATGAAGAAGAAAAAGAAGATGTAGATGAAGATGAAGAAAAATATGAAGAAAAATATTAAAAGACAAAATGAAGAAGAAAAAGACGAAGAAAAATATTAAAAGACAAAATGAAGAAAAAAATGAATAACAAGAAAATGAAGAAGGTAAATATGAAGAAAAAGATGGAAAAGATGAGGAGAAAGATGATCATTAAAGATGAAGAAGATGACGATGAGGAAAATGAAAAGAAAGATGAAGGATATTAAGAAAAAATTATGAGAGAAGATGAAGAAAAAGCTAAAGTAAATTAATAAAAAAAAAAAGATGAGGAAGAGATGATGAGGTGAAAGATGAGGGAAATTAAGGAAAAATATGACGAAGAGAAAGATGAAGAGAAAGATGAAGGAGATTAAGGGAAAAAGATGAGGAAGAGAAGAAGATGAAGAGAAGATGAGGAGGAAGATGAAGAAGGTCCAGAGAAAAACGAGAAAGACGAGTAGACGATGAAGAAAAGGATGAGGAACACGAAAAAGATTAAGAAAAAGAAGTGGATGAAGATGAAGAAGCATACACACAAATAATAATAATAATAATAATAATAATAATAATAGAATAATAACAACAATGTTGATACCTTTTTACAAATCTATTTCCCTTCTTTTTCTGTTACCCGACTAAATTCTAATTTACACCCTCTCTACGATCCAATCCCTTCAGCATAATATCATCCTGAAGGTCAGAAAAAAAAAAATCCCACGACCTTGGTAACCCCCCCAAGCTTGTCCTTGGTGTCCCTACAAAGGACCCTGAGAGCCGAACCACATCCCAGGACCTGCCGCCTCTGGGACCTTAATGGTTAATGCCAAGGTTCCTCCTCCCCCTTACTTCGTCAGCGGGGGGGCTCCCCCCCCACCCTCTGTTCCTCGCTTAACTACCATTACGCATTTCTACCGAGTGGGTGGGTGGGTGGGGAGGAGAGGGGGAAGGGGGTGGGGAGGAAGATGGATGGGATGGAAGGGGGAGGGGAAAGGGAGGGGGGATGGGAGGGGGGATGGGAGGGGGGATGGGATGGGATGGGAAGGGGATGATGGGAAGGGGATGATGGGAAGGGGATGATGGGAGGAGGGAGGATGGGAGGGGAGGGGAAGGGGACGGGAGGGGGAAGGGGATAGGAGGGGGAGGATAGGGGTGGAAGGGGGAGGATAGGAGGTGGGAGGGAAGGGGGAGAGGATAGTAGGGTTAGGATGGGAGGAGGGATGTGGCGTCATCGGAAGCGTGCTGGTCTCACATTCGCTTTTGGTTTGGGTTCGAATCCCGCACTCCACGATCCTCGGCAATGAGTGTTAATTACCTTCCCCAGCCCAAAGATACTCAGAGCCTCCTGGCGTAGACCCTCCACTTTCACCATTTGCACCAGAATAGAAGCGCTGGTGGGCCCAAGTCCACATAAATAACAACAACAACCTCTCCCTTATGTTATTGATTTCAATAACAACAGTTTTTTACTCACTCAGGGACCTCCTCCTCCTCCTCCTCCTCCTCTTCCTCCTCCTTCTTCCTCTACTTCTGCCTCACCTCCTCTCCCACCTCCTCTCCCACTCCACCTTCCTCCTCCTCCTCCTCCTCCTCTTCCTCCTCCTTCTTCCTCTACTTCTGCCTCACCTCCTCTCCCACCTCCACCTTCCTCCTCCTCTTCTTTCTCTCCATTTTCCTCTTCTTCTTCTTCTCCACCTTCTTCCTCTTCTTCTCCACCTTCTTCCTCTCCTTTTCTCCCTCCTTCTCCCCCCACCTCTTCCTCCTCTTCTTTCTCTCCTTATTCCTCTTCTTCTTCTCCACCGTCTTCCTCTTATTCTCCTTTCTTCTCCTCCTCCTCCTCCGTCGTGCACCAACAAGCAACATCACCCCAGGTCACCATCATCCACCAAAACGCCAATAATGAAGTGTGGACGGAACCCCACGAGCATAACGCAGAATTAGCAGTGCATCACCCTTGTCCTTCCAGATGCTGGCGGGAACAACGCCATCACCCTACCACATCTTCACCCTACCATACCATCACCCTACCACACCATACCACACCCTAACTCTACCATACTATCACCCTACCACACCCTAACCCTACCCTACCATCACCCTACCACACCCTAACCCTAGCATACTCTCACCCTATCTCATCACCCTACCACACCATCACCCTACCACGCCATCACCCTATCATACCATCACCCTAGCATACCCTTCACCCTATCTCATCACCCTATCAAACCCTCACCCTACTACCCTACTATACCCTCTCACTCCCAAACCATCACCCTACCATCACCCTATCACACCCTCCACCCTATCTCATCACCCTACCAAACCCTCACCCTACTACCCTACTATACCCTCTCACTCCCAAACCATCACCCTACCACACCATCACCCTATCATACCATCACCCTAGCACATCCTTCACCCTACCATATCCTCACCCTATCATACCATCACTCTACCACATCCTCACCCTACCACACCATCACCCTACCATACTATCACCCTACCATATCCTCACCCTATCATACCATCACCCTAGCACACCTTTCACCCTATCGCTTTCACCAAGAAGGGTCTGCCCATCTCTTCCCAGGTCTACTTGCATTTGCACCACCGAAGAGGAACGAAATCAAAACCTTGGTTCAATTCCTTATCTCCTCCTCCTTCTCCTCTTCCTCCTCCTCCCCCAGCTCCTCCTCCTCTTCCTCACATTCCGGGTAAATTTCCCACAGGCTGCTTCTGGTAGTAAGTGGTGGTATGTGGTGTTGGTGGCATGTGGTGGTGGTATGTAGTGCTGGTGGTATGTGGTGGTGGTGGTATGTGGTGGTGGTATGTGGTGGTATGTGGTGGTGGTGGTATGTGGTGATATGTAGTGGTGGTATGTGGTGGCATGTGGTGGTGGTATGTGGTGGTATGCGGTGGCATGTGGTGGTGGTATGTGGTAAGTGGTGGTAGTATGTGGTAAATGGTGGTAAGCGGTGATAAACGGTGGTAAGTGGTGGTAAGTGGTGGTAAATGGTGGTAAGTGGTGGTAAATGGTGGTAAGGGGTGATAAATGGTGGTAAATTGTGGTAAATTGTGGTAAATGTTGGTAACTGGTGGTAAGTGGTGATAAATTGTGGTAAATGGTGGTAAGCGGTGATAAATGGTGGTAAGTGGTGGTAAATGGTGGGGAGTGGTGGTAAATGGTGGGGAGTGGTGGTAAACGGTGGTAAATGGTGGTAAATTGTGGTAAATGGTGGTAAATGGTGGTAAGCGGGCGTGGTGTTATCGAGTTCTCATGTCACCCCTTACGTAAGGGTCACCAAATTTCCAGCTCGAACTTCCATCTTCCTCCTCCTCTTCCTTCTCCTCTCTCTACATCCTTCTCCACCTCCTCCTCCTCCTTCTCTTCCTCCTCCTCCTTGTTCTCCTCTTCTTCTTCCTCTTCCTCTTCCTCCTCCTCCTCCTCCTCCTCCTCAGGCTCTTTTGTCGTCGTTCTTGGCTCAAGGTCACTGAACTCAACCTATCGCCTTTAACACAGGCGCCTCCACCTCCTCCTCCTCCTCTCCCTCCTCCTCCTCCTCCTCCTCCACCTCCTCCTCGTCCTCTCCTCCCTCCTCCTCCTCTCCCCCATCCACCTCCTCGTCCTCTCCTCCCTCCTCCTCCTCTCCCCCATCCACCTCCTCTTCCTCCTCTCCTTCACTTCCTCCTCGTCCTCTCCCCCCTCCCCCTCCACCTCTTCCTCCTCCCTCCTCCTCCTTGCCCTCCACCTCCTCTCCCCCTCCACCTCTTCCTCATCACCTCCTTCTCCTCCTCCACCCCTTCCTCCTCACATCCTCCTCTTGATCTCAGCTTCCTATCTCTCCTCTCACACAACTCTCTCTTCCTCTCTCTCTTTCTCTCTCTCTCTCTCTCTTCCTAAACTCTCACTCATTTTATAACAAATCTTGCCTTCCAGGTCCCTTCCTCCTCTCCTCTCCTCTTATTCCTCGTCCTCTTCTTCCTCTTCCTCCTCCTTCACCTCCTCCTCCATCACCATCTCCTCCTCCTCTCCCCTCCACCTCCTCTCCTCCTTCACTTCCTCCTCCTCCTCCTCCTTCACCACAACCTCCTCCTCCTCCTCCTTTCCAATACGTTCCCCAGCTATCTATAGGAAAATCTTACCTAAGAACATAAGAACGAAGTAGACTGTAAGAGACCATAAGGCCTACACTAGGCACTTCTATACGAAGAAAGAGGCTTCCTCTTGAGCATACACGACCTTCATCGTTCCCAGACTTTACCGAATTCTTTCCCACGGGTCCTTCCTACATTTAACGCAATTCTTTCCCTTCAGGTCCCCTTAACGGGTCTTTCCCACACTTTACGCAATTCTTTCCCACCAGGTCCCCTTGCCGGGTCGTCTCCACACTTCACGCAATTCTTTCCCTTCAGGTCCCCTTGTCGGGTCCTTCCGACATTTAACGCAATTCTTTCCCTTCCGGTTCCCTTGTCGGGTAATCCCCACACTTTACGCAATTCTTTCCCTTCAGGTCCCCTTGTCGGGTCTTTCCCACACTTCACGCAATTCTTCCCCTTCAGGTCCCCTTGTCGGGTCCTTCCGACATTTTACGCAATTCTTCCCCTTCAGGTCCCCTTATCTCGTCGACAATTCGTTATTCGTTCACGTTATGTAACGCTATTATGGTATTGATTTTAACAAGAGCTGGCAGCAGAGCATTAATATGACTTTTTATTATTATTGTGTCGTTCTTGAATATAATGAATTATGAATATAAAAATTATTCATTTCAAATGTAAATATTCTGAGAAAAAATCTACGCAGTAATCCTGTAGTGATTACAGTGTGTGTGTGTGTGTGTGTGTGTGTGTGTGTGTGTGTGTGTGTGTGTGTGTGTGTGTGTGTGTGTGTGTGTGTGTGTGTGTGTGTGTGTGTGTATGTATATATATATATATATATATATATATATATATATATATATATATATAAATATATATAATGTTGATCAACAATGGCAAGGAAGCACAATACACAAACGACAGTGCCTAACCCACTAAACCCGTTCAAGGTACGGACTGCGTAAAAACTTTTTATGAAACCCTTACGGACCCGAGTCACTCCGCATTCCTGTATGATTAGAGCTTAACCCCCCCCCCAAAAAAAAAGGAGAGAGAGAGAGAGAGAGAGAGAGGAGAGAGAGAGAGAGAGAGAGAGAGAGAGAGAGAGAGAGAGAGAGAGAGAGAGAGAGAGAGAGAGAGAGAGAGAGAGAGAGAGAGAGGACGACGATCAGTTTTTTACTTTACAGGCTCATTTCCACGGGGCAAGTTGAGAGAGCAAGTAACCGAATTTTCAGTCAAGTAGATGTTTACACGTGGCAAGTAACTTGAAGCAAGTAACTTGCACGCTTGGCTTGGGAGACATTATCTCTGTGACTTCTGTCTCCGTGGAAGGAAGGAAGCGCTGGTGAAAGTGGTGGACCTTCCTTCCCAAAGGATAAGAAGATACAAACACACAATGTATAAGAAGAAAAACGGAGTTTTATTCTATTTTATTTACCATCATATATAATTACTGTCATTATTATCATTGCCTCTGTTGTCATTATTATTATTATCATTATTATCATTATTGATTGTTATTCTTATTGGTATTATTTTCATTACCACCGATGATTGATGATGATGATGATGATGATGATGATGATGATGATGATGATGATATTTACTATTATTACCATTATTACTTACAGGGATGACCCGTCATCCACGAGGAGCTAAGATGGAAAGGGGGTGAAATGGGTGGAGGAAGTAGTGGAATAGATGGGAGGAGGTACTTTCCTTTGACTTGGCTACCTCCCTGGTAAGGTGGAAAAATCTCTTGGCATATATATATTGATAGAATTGCTTTTGTTGTTACTATCTTTCCTACATATTTATTTTAACTTATTTTTAATCTTATCCTCGTGGGTTCCCTGGAATGGGTCCAAAGACTTTATTTTCGGTACAATATTGGTCCCACTTCATTCCAGCCACCAACAATTTCAACCAATCAATCAATCAATCAATAAATATAAATGAGAATACACGACAACTCCATACGTCTACCAAGTCAATGAGCCACTTTATATACTCTACCACGTTACCTACACACACACATACACACGCACGCGCACACACACACACACACACACACACACACACACACACACACACACGAGTCGCTGCATACAAATTATTTTTGAATAACATCATAAATAAGTAAAAGATTTTCAAAATAAAACTACCAGCTCCATCACTGATCAAAGAAGAAAAAAAAGTTTCAGTTGGTATGCCTGATTCTTGAAAAAAAAATTAAGTTGGTACGCCTTATTCACGAAGAAAAAAAAAAAGTTGGCAGGCCTGATTAAAAAACAACAACGTTGGTACGCCTGATGAACACTTTATAGCTACGCCACAATAAAGGCCACGGGTGGCGTCTCTGGTGCCCTTTTTATTTCCCCCCGCCCCCGAAATCCTGTCCTTGGTTCGTGACGTCATCAGCTGTGAACGACCTTGAAGCCGCGTCAGTCTCTTTGCAGACGACATTGAACTACGCGAGGCTGCGTCAGACGACGGACGACGAGGCTGAACTACGCATTTCGCCCTCTCTTTCCTTACTCCCGGTAACGAACTTCTTCTTTCTCGACAATCCTACTGCCCTCCGGGCACACAAAAACTCGAGTAATATTATTCTTCCTCCTCTTCTTCTTCCTCCTCCTCCTCCTCCTCCTCCCCTTCTCCTCCTCCTCACCTTCTTCGTTGTTGTACTCTTCCTCTTCCGTGTTTTTCATTTCTTTCCTCTTCTTCCTCTACTTCTTCCTCTTCCTCCTCCTCCCCCTTATCTTCCTCACCTTCGTTGTTACACTCTTCCTCTTCCGTGTTTTTCATTCCCTTCCTCTTCTTCCTCCTCCACTTCTTCTTCCTCCTCTTCCTCCACTTCCTCTTCTTCGTCTTCCTCCACTTCCTCTTCTTCGTCTTCTTCCTCTTCCTCTTCTTCCTCCCCCTCCTCCTCCTCGCCGCCCTCTTCTTCGTCTTCGTCGTCCTTTTCCTCTTTGTGTTTTACCTTTCCTTCCTCTTCTTCCTCTTTTTCCCCAACTTCCACTTCCTCAACTTCCTCCTCTACCTCTTTATCCTCCTCCTCCACCTCTATTTCCTCACTTCCTCTTCTTCCTCCTCTTCCTCTTTCTCCTCCTCCTCTTCCTCTTCTTCCTCATCCTTTTCTTTCCTTTTATGACGATTGTCGATCTTATTAAAACTTTGTGACGTCATCCCTTTAGTCCTTTAGTATTATATAACTTGTTCTACGTAATAACAGCCGATCTAATTCACTCACGGCTGAATAAATCAGTCCTACGATAACAACAATAATAATAATAACAATAATAATAGTTAAGATAATAATAATCTTAATAATAATGATAATAATAGTAATAATAATAACAATACTAATATTAATAATAGCGATGACAAATACATCCACGTACAGACTACAAAGATCAATAAAGTTGTCCCTAAATTAACTTCCATTATGAATTCCTCCTTTTCCTAATTTTCTTTTTGCAATGTTGGTTGTCTTAAACATGTTATTAATGACTTTAGTGATAATTAATCTGCATCCAGTAAATATACTACAAAAAAATGTCAAATGTACTAAATAAATTCCAATATAAGTTTACACTCACACACACACACATACACACACAAGTCCGCTCTAGACTATTCTCACGGCTATAGAAATATATAATAAAAATAAAAAAACATTAGTCAATGAATTAAATCAAAATGTACAAGCAATACGTGTGACCAAGACAGACAGACATACTTGTGTCACGACCTTGCTTGAGATAGAGAGAGAGAGACAGAGAGACAGAGAGAGAAAGAGAGAGAGAAAAAAAGAGAGAGAGAGAGAGAGAGAGAGAGAGAGAGAGAGAGAGAGAGAGAGAGAGAGAGAGAGAGAGAGAGAGAGAGAGAGAGAGAGAGAGAGAGGAGATAACACAAGCATCTAACCAAACACGGTTTCACTTCCCAGCCAACACAAGACCTAACCACAATACAGCTTTAACGCCTTCCGTATCTATCTATCTATCTAGCAAGAGGTTTTTCTCCCCCTTATAAGGGAGGTAGCCAAGCCAGAGGCACGTACCTAATCCCACCCATTCCACTCTCTTTCCAGCACCCTTTCCAGCACCCT
>NC_134807.1:2714104-2731604 GCF_046742065.1 Oratosquilla oratoria
ATCCCTCTCTCTCTCTCTCTCCCATCCCCCCTCTATCTCTCTCTCTCTCTCTCTTTCTCTCTCTCTCTCCCATCCCTCTCTCTCTCTCTCTCCCACTCTCTCTCTCCCTCCCTCTCTGTCTCTCTCCCTCTTATTATATCTTATTATCTTATATTTATGTGCTATTTTATTTTATTTTAGAAAAAAAAAACTTTAAAGAGTAATAAGATTTTTGAGAAAACCTATTCTCAACCATTTCAGTTTTAAGAATAAATTCCAAAAATAAGTCCCGATCAATTCCTGACTGCTTAAATTTTCTTGTCAATATTTTAAGAACTACAGAGTCACCCCTAAGGACCACAGCCACGCAGCCGTCGAAATGTTGGTATCCCTGATTATGATAAGGCGTACCAACACTTCGTTTCATTAGATCCTGCGTCACGACCGATTTCAAATCTTTTTCTTTTTCCGTTTTCTAATTCTCTTTCTTTTCCTGCATTTTCTATGATAGAAGAAGTCGATGAAAAATCGTCTAATTGAAACTCGCTCTTGCCGAAAGCAGGGCTGCCAACCGAATTCATCCAATATGAGGGTAGACCACTTTCCCAGCACTTTCAATAAACGTTTCAATTTTTTGAGTTATTTCTTTATCAATATTACCATTAATGATTAATTATTACCATTATCAATACTACCATTATTATCATTAATATAGTTATCATCATTATTATTATCAATTACTATTATCACCATTATTGTTATTATTATTTTTCTTTATACTTCTTCATGTTCGTTCTAACTCGTAAGTGTTGTCTATTAACAGGATTATATTATCGAAATATCTAAAGACTGTCATTGTTCCTAATCAATGGTGCCCTCGTTAATATTTAGTGTCCCAATTACCACCATATCTCTCTCTCTCTCTCTCTCTCTCTCTCTCTCTCTCTCTCTCTCTCTCTCTCTCTCTCTCTCTCTCTCTCATATCTCTTTCTCATATACATCTCTCCCTCGTGTGTGTGTGTGTGTGTGTGTGTGTGTGATTCACCGTTGTCTTAGATCACGTGTTGGACTCGTGATCGACAGCTATTTCCCTCCCGAAAGAGAGTTTAGAGCTCATATATGACCGATCTATGGGTAATGCTGTGACCTTACACGCACACACACACCCAACTCCCCGCCCACGAGAGTTGGAGTAACGATTCGCAGAGCAGCGATACTGAAATTATTTCAGCACTAGGCGGGATTCGAACCCGGACCGCCGTAGTGACACCCGAAAACTCTACCAACTGCGCCACGAGGTGTGTGTGTGTGTGTGTGTGTGTGTGTGTGTGTGTGTGTGTGTGTGTGTGTTTAAAAACTACTAATACTAATAAAGTCACATGTCTTAGTTACCTTTCTAAACAAGAAAATATCTTACATATTGAAAGAAAATATTACGTAGAAAAGATATTCAGCAATAAAGATTACGTGTACAAAATGAAAAAAACTGTTTTTAAAAAACATATATGATTGCAGATACATGCACACACACACACACACACACACACACACACACACACACACACACACACAGCTCGACAGCGCAGTGGTAGCGTTCGCAACCGCTACTCCATCGGTCCGAGTTCGAATCCCGCCAATTCCTGAAATAATTGCAGTACCACTACGCTACGAGCCGTTACTCCAACTCTCGTGGACGGGGAGCTGGGCGCGCGCGTGTGTGTGTAAGGTTTAAGCATTACCCATAGATCGTTCCTACATGAACTCTGAACTCTCATCCTTGAGGGTAATAGCTATGGCTCACGAGTCAAACACGTTATCTAAGACAATGGTGAATCACACACACACACACACACACACACACACACACACACACACACACACACACACACAGTAATAATGAGCTCTGAGCTCACTGCCGTAGGGTGGTGTCTGGCTGTCTCGACAGAGACTGTAGCAGATCCGAGGTGAATACACACACACACACACACACACACACACACACACACACACACACACACACACACACACAGAGTAATATTTCATTGTCACTTTGGTGTCGATACTGCCAGTTTACGTGAAATCCCTTTGGAAGGAAATGTCAGTTTTCTGTTCCTTCCACGACAATCCTCCCAAAGATCCCCAAAGATGCTACAACAGGCGTTCTTCGATAACTAACGAAAGAGGACTTAAACATCTACAGAGAAAGAACATTGTACATTGTTTATGTTAATGCTCAACTGATTAATAAAGTCGTTATGATTTCAACCATTTGATATCCATGGGGGTGTCATTGTATGTTTAATTAGTCTTTGTGTGTGTGTGTGTGTGTGTGTGTGTGTGTGTGTGTGTGTGTGTGTGTGTGTGTGTGTGTGTGTGTGTGTGTGTGTGTTTACCTAATTATCTTATACAAGAAATAATCAACATTCGTAAGGAACCGTCCCTAACATTAGACAAATTTCGTCTTAATCTAATATCTATTCATTCATTCACCTATTTATCAATTTATTTATTCATTTATCTATTTTGACAAGCTGACACATTCCTTTTTCTGTGTCAGGTTAATGGAGGTACGGGTCGATGGTCTGGGGACTCTCAGGGTGCGTAGAAAACGGGTAAAATTTTGAGAACCTCTGTATCCTAGTGGAAGAATGTCATCATGTACTATTGTGGCTGAATGTACACGGGTACTTGTGTACACACACACAAACACACACCCGGATGTATGCATACAGGAGCGCCAGCCTGGATGCTTATATGTATGAATGCATGCATGTAGGTACACATGTACGAACACACGAACACACACACACACATCCCGCCCAGGGCTGAAATAAATTCAGTATCGCTGCGCTGCGAGTCGTTACTCCAACTCTCGTGGGCGGGGAGTTGTGTGTGTGTGTGTGTGCGTGTAAGGTCAGCATTACCCATAGATCGGTCATATACGATCTCTGAGCTCTCTTCTGGGAGGGAAATAGCTGTCGATCACGAGTCCAACACGTGATCCAAAGACCAAGGTGAATCACATACACACATACACACGTACGAAAAAACATACACCAACCTTAACATACAAACACGTACTACATATACATCATGCGCTCATACAACTACACAAGCGCACACTGAAACGCATATGCGTTCGAGCATGCGTCAGGCATGAGAAAATAGCAACATCTGCGTCATGACTGGGTGCCGAAGCACCACAGTCATGGTACTCAAATTGACCATTTCCTGCTTGAAACTTAATCTCTTGATATGTTTACATATTTGCTAACTTCGCCTCGTTTCAATACGCTTGGTTTGTCTGTCTGTCTATAACTATTTAGGTCTATCTGAATATGTGTGTGTGTGTCTGTGTCTGCCAAACTATCTGTCTGTATCCGAGTCTTTCTTCCTCTCTGTTTCTGTCTGTATACCCGTGTCTGTCTCTCTCTGCCTACCTATTTGCCTGTATGTCTTCCTGTCTATCTCTGTATGGCGTACTATACTTTCTGTCTCCATTCAAAACATATCCGAGCTTCTACTGTTCCTCAGTTCTGAAACTTTCCTTAAATTATTTCTTCACTATCGCCTAGTAGAAGCATTTGTTGTATCCAACAAAACACAAATATATTTCTCTCTCTCTGTCTCTCTCATATCTCTCTCTCTCTCAATGTCTCTCTCTCTCTCAATGTCTCTTTCTCAATGTCCATCTCTTTCTCAATGTCTACCTCCTCCTCTCAATGTCTCTCTCAATATCTATCTCTTTCTCTCAACGTCTCTCTCCCTCAATCTCTCTCCTTCAATCTCTCAGTCTCTCTCAATATCCCTCCCCTCTCCCTCTCTCTACACTCGCTCTATAAAGCAATTTAACTAAAGTGCATCAAACAATATTACCCTTGAAGTTCGGACCCGCTTGGAGAAAAGATTGACCTAAGATTTTCTAAACTTCCATTTTTCTAAATACTTCTAAAGTAACTCTTGACCGCTTTCACAAAACTAATTTTCACTGTTTGGTATTAACATTATAAAGATATTCAAAAGTTATAAAATAAGCTTTTATTTAAAAATCTCACTTATATATATTTTTTTCGATAACTATCTGATCAGGAATTATGCCCCAACACTGATATTCATACATAAATTAAAATTATATTATTAATCATTTCCCACAGACTGTGTCCGGGGAAGGTCGAGTTTGTACATAAGAACGGAGGAGACTGCAAGAGGCCATAAGGTCTACACTAGGCAGTTCCATGTCCTTTACCATCTGTCATGCCCATTCATGAAGTTAATCTCGTCTTCTCCTAAAACAACTTATTGTTTCAGAGCTACATGGCTAATAAGATTATTCCATTCGATAACCACTTAACATGTCACGCTCGTCTCCTCGCCCTCGACCTCGACACAGATGTCCTCCTCGACCTCGTGACGTCACCCTCCATCATGGGATCGACCTCGAGGTTCTTCTTCATCAAATGATTCAAGGACAATCCTTCATCATTAACATTCTTCGTCTCGAAGGTATCCAACATAATTAGCTGGATTTTTTTCACACGTCTCGTCTAAGGCATTTGTGCTTCCGTCTAGTAAATATGTAAAGAATATATATATATATATATATATATATATATATATATATATATATATATTACATACACTGACTAGTCCCCAGTGAACGGATTAACATTTTTTCAACCATATTAATTCACTTTACTTCCATGCCATCACAGTCCGTATATATGCTTCCATCGAGCTCCTCGTCAGTCTCGACTATGATGGCATGGAATTAAAGAGAATTAATGTGGTTGAATATATATATATATATATATATATATATATATATATATATATATATATATATATATATATATATATATATGTGTGTGTGTGTGTGTGTGTGTGTGTGTGTGTGTGTGTGTGTGTGTGTGTGTGTGTGTGTGTGTACCTAATTGTAGAATACAGGAAAGGAGCAACGCTCGTTGGGTCCCGTCTCCTACTCTCTAATTTTCAAACAATCCTAGAATCTTATTCATGTACGTGCGCGCACGCGTGTGCGTGTGTGTGTGTGTGTCTGTGTGCGTGCTACTGCAGTGCTCTGCCAAAGACATATCAGGTATCATAACTATCAAATGACCATCACAACGGGGTGCTGAAATAGGATGGATGCTGGATGGAACTTGGATGGGTATTGCGTGGGTGTTGCATGGGCGTTATATGGGTGTTGCATGGGCGTTATATGGGTGTTGCATGGGCGTTATATGGGTGTTGCATGGGCGTTATATGGGTGTTGCATGGGGGTTGGCTGGGTGTGGGATGGGTGTGTGATAGGGGTGGGATGGGTGTGTGATAGGGGTGGGATGGGTGTGTGATAGGGGTGGGATGGGTGTGTGATAGGGGTGGGATGGGTGTGTGATAGGGGTGGGATGGGTGTGTGATAGGGGTGGGATGGGTGTGTGATAAGGGTGGGATGGGTGTGTGATAAGGGTGGGATGGGTGTGTGATAAGGGTGGGATGGGTGTGTGATAAGGGTGGGATGGGTGTGTGATAAGGGTGGGATGGGTGTGTGATAAGGGTGGGATGGGTGTGTGATAAGGGTGGGATGGGTGTGTGATAAGGGTGGGATGGGTGTGTGATAAGGGTGGGATGGGTGTGTGATAGGGGTGGGATGGGTGTGTGATAGGGGTGGGTAGGGGTTGGATGGGGGTGGGTAGGGGTTGGATGGGGGTGGGATACGGGTTGGATGGGGGTGGGATACGGGTTGGATGGGGGTGGGATGGGGGTTGGATGGGGGTGGGATAGGGGTTGGATGGGTGTGGGATAGGGGTTGGATGGGTGTGGGCTAGGGGTGGGATAGGGTGTGGGATAGGGTGTGGGATAGGGATGGGATTTGGATAGGTGTAGGATAGGGGTGGGATGGGCGTGGGATGGGAAGTGGAATGGGTGTGGGGTGGGTATGGGATGGGCGTGGGATGGATGTGGGATGGATGTGGGATGGGTATGGGATGGGTTTGGGATGGGTGTGGGATGGGCGTGGGATGGGTATGCAATGGGTGTGGGATGGGTATGCAATGGGTGTGGGATGGGTGTGGGATGGGTGTGTGATGGGTGTGGGATGGGTGTGGGATGGGTGTGGGATGGGTGTAGGATGGGTGTAGGATGGGTGTAGGATGGGTGTGGGATGGGTGTAGGATGGGTGTAGGATGGGTGTGGGATAGGTGTGGGGTGGGTGTAGGATGTGTGTGGGATGAGTGTGGGATGGGTGTGGGACGAGTGTGGGATGGGCGTTGGAATGGGTGTGGGAGGAGTGTGGGATGGGTGTGGGATAGGGGTTGGAATGGGTGTGGGATAGGGGTTGGAATGGGTGTGGGGATAGGGGTTGGAATGGGTGTGGGATAGGGGTTGGAATGGGTGTGGGATAGGGGTTGGAATGGGTGTGGGATAGGGGTTGGAATGGGTGTGGGATAGGGGTTGGAATGGGTGTGGGATAGGGGTTGGAATGGGTGTGGGATAGGGGTTGGAATGGGTGAGGGATAGGGGTTGGAATGGGTGTGGGATAGGGGTTGGAATGGGTGTGGGATAGGGGTTGGAATGGGTGTGGGATAGGGGTTGAAATGGGTGTGGGATAGGGGTTGGAATGGGTGTGGGATAGGGGTTGGAATGGGTGTGGGACAGGGGTTGGAATGGGTGTGGGACAGGGGTTGGAATGGGTGTGGGACAGGGGTTGGAATGGGTGTGGGACAGGGGTTGGAATGGGTGTGGGACAGGGGTTGGAATGGGTGTGGGACAGGGGTTGGAATGGGTGTGGGACAGGGGTTGGAATGGGTGTGGGACAGGAGTTGGAATGGGTGTGGGATAGGGGTTGGAATGGGTGTGGGATAGGGGTTGGAATGGGTGTGGGATAGGGGTTGGAATGGGTGTGGGACAGGGATTGGATGGGTGTGGGATGGGTGTGGGATGGATGTGGAATGGGTGTGGGGTTGATGTGTGAAAGATGTATACTTCAACTTGCCCCCACTCCACTGTACAGCGAAAGGGCCTTTGCTATGTATATATACATATACAAACACACACACATATTATATATATATATATATACATATATATGTATATATATACTTATATATATATATATATATATACATATATATATATACATATATATATATACATATACATATATATATATATATATATATATATATATATATATATCTATATATATATGCATATATGCGATGCATGTATGTATGTATGCAACAAGATTTTCATACACCATGTACAGCCCTATCAGGAGTGCGATGCAAGACAGCCCACAAGAACAGAAGCTCTTGAGGTGGTCATGGACATGGAACTGCCTAGTATATGCCCTATAGTCGCTTGCAGTCTCCTTCGTTCTTATGTCCTAACCAATGGAGTCAAACACAAGAACCAGACACGATGTGAGATCACAGTCTCACAACTTCCGGATAAACGGTGATATTCCGGATAATCGGTGGTCCTTCTTGTTTAAAAAAAAATTGATCTAAAAGAAAATCATTCTTTGAGCTGACTACCTATAATCCTCGACTCAAAAAATAAAATATAAATAAACAAATAAACAAATCCATAGATTCAAAAATAATACTCAAGACATAAAAAATACTACAACTTGTACTGTTACTAGAAAATAGTGATCATGACTGATGATGATGATAATAAATAATAATAATGATAATACCAACAAAACAAACACACACTACCACGCCTTGATGTCTCGCACAATCTAAATCGAGACGTCATTAGTCCTCTCACGTATCGACCTTGAGGCGCCCTTGCATTGGGTCCAAAGTCGCCTGAAGATGTCATTGCATTCGCAAAAAGCACAGAACATGAGCACCTCTGTTTCTCATGCAATCACTGCTACACTGCGACGATTTCCACTCAGTGTTACACTGCGGCAATTGCGTGTACTCTACCTCCCGGCAGGTGATTTTATTCACACGAAGGGAACTTACTATCGCAATCAAATAATTCCGACAGTCGTCCCCGGACTCGAACCCAGGACTTGCGAGAAAGCAAAGCCGACGCTCTACCAACTGAGCTACCGAGAGCGTCGGCTTTGCTTCTCGCAAGCCCTCGGTTCGAGTCCGGAGACGACTGTCGGAATTATTTGATTGGCATCGCCGTCACTGGCGATTCTATTAATTTACCATCACAAGTTTCTCTTCCATGGTGATATCACATAATTTGTTTCACGGTGCCGTGAAAAACTGCATATATATATATATATATATATATATATATATATATATATATATATATATATATGTTTATTTTTTTATCCTTTATCTTTGTGGAACAAACTAAGTCGAATGTATTATTATCAATTCTTTCACCATTTTTTTTTTTTTTTTTTTGCTGACCCCCCCCCACCCTGGGGGGCAAAATGAGCACGACCTCCACAGGTCGTAAAGCTACGACCTCCACAGGTCGTAAAGCTACGACCTCCACAGGTCGTAAAGCTACGACCTCCACAGGTCGTAAAGCTACGACCTCCACAGGTCGTAAAGTTACGACCACCACAAGTATCAAATTACGACCCCTACAGTTTGTGAAATCACGATCCCCACAGGTTATGTTACGACCCCCGCAAGTCGTAAAGTTACGACCACCACAGGTCGTAAAGTTACGACCCCCACAGGTCGTAAAGTTACGACCCCCACAAGTCGTAAAGTTACGACCCTGGGCGTAACTCGGGTGAGCTTCTGCACTGCGCAAAAGTTTCGTACCGAAATAGACTACAGACGCCGTATCGGCACCTGCTCATTACCCGGTAATGAACTTCAATTACCTTCCATTACTGGCTATTACCTCACCACTCCACAGATAGCTAAACTCGGGGGGACGGGTGGAGGGAGGGGGAGAGTTATTTCATTGAAGGGGGGAGGGGGAGGGGAGGGGAAGGGGGGTGTATGTGATATGTATGCTTTATTTATTTATTTATTTATTTATTTATTTATTTTTTTATTTTATTTTTTTTTTTTTTTGTTACGCGGTTATGTTTTACGCGAGTACGCATCCGCGGGCGGACGCGCGGATGTGAGCGCGCGTATAAACACAAGCACATTTTCATACACACACACACACGTACGTTATATACGTTTTATGTTGTATTTATGGGTTTGGAATCTGTATACATATATCTAAATTCACTACACATTTCAGTATAACTTTCTATATGCTATTCAGGACTAATACATTCACCTACCTGCCGACAAGTGATTTAAATCACCCACAAGAAGCCCCCAAACCCATCCCCTATCCACCCCGTACTCCATACCCATCCCCTACACTACTCCCCCCTACACAATGAGGGGAGTTAACGCGCTGCCATATACTCCCCAATATGAAGTAGGAGTGCGCACCGAGAGTGGATGGTCGGTACTGGCAACACACCCAGATATCAGCTGATCACCAATCATCCCACACGTGCGGGACCAAATTTCTCGAGCTGGAATGCGCTAGACAGTAGGTGAAATTACGCTCGTTTGGCGAAAATAATGCTATTTTCTTCCTATTGATACGTTCGGTTTATATATTTTTGAATTTAATATAGTATCATTCTATGGGGAAATAGGTTAGATTTAGCATAATTATGCTTAAGTTGGTTATCCTTCTTCCCCCACCTGCTAGGCACTAATGTGTTATCACACTGGGAATTTTTTCCTCCGATTGTTGGAACAAATTTGCTGGAGGTAAATTATTTACCTTCAGCATATCCAATGACAGTCTGTGCACTTTTGTTTCGAAAACATAATAGTTTACCACAGAGTGATTTGACGGCGGAAAAAGTTGCTGGAGGTAGGGGGTACCGCCGATTAATTGGAGGTTGGAGGAAAAATAGCCCAGTGTGATAACCACTTAAGCGACCGACGATACTATCCTGAGCGTCGGGTTCCACGTTGGAAACTTTTTATTTTTATTTTTTTCCTTAAACTTAGAAGTAGAATAATGTCCATAAATACTTACAAGGCCCATACAGTAGAGCATGTGGGAATCTAGTGGTTGGGTCTTCTAGTCTGTAAAGAAAAAAATATATAGATAATAAAAATGAAACACAAGAAAGCTACACACACAATATATATATTACATATATATATACATACAAGGAAGAGTGACCACTGACCACCGGGAAAGAGAAACTAAAGGAAACAGAGCGCTTTCGTATATTACATCCAGTGCAAAGTACATGGGAAGGAAGGATAACAAGAATATATACATCCACAGAGGACATATATATATTCTTGTTACCCTTCCTTTCCATGTACTTTGCACTGAAGATGTAATATACGAAAGCGCTCTGCTTCTTTTAGTTTCTCTTTCCTAGTGGTCACTCTTGCATAATTGAACACAAGTCACCAGTGTCTCTTATTAGTGCATATTATATATATATATATATATATATATATATATATATATATATATATATATGTGTGTGTGTGTGTGTGTGTGTGTGTGTGTGTGTGTGTGTGTGTGTGTGTGTGTTTTCATGTGTACATAACCCAACCATACATCGTTACATCATACAGAGTACAAGACGCATAGCAACAACACAAACACTTCAAACTTCTTCCCAACTCTTCAAAACTATCGTATCTTATTTTCCCAAAATTCTTTTGGTTCAAAATAACCCATTTCCTCCTCTTACAATAAACTTAACTAAACTCATACGAACTTGTTACATAAACCTGCCGAGTCAACAGGGTTAAAAATACAATAAAGAATAATAACAATAATATTAATATTAATAATAATAATAATAAAATCTCACCATTCCACTCTCACGCAGTGGGAAGTGAGAAAGCCGATGTTTGGGTCGCCTCCCCGCCTGTCCAAAGACTGTCGGGAACCAATGCGGGAACCAACGGGTCCCGGGAATCGAACTCACGACCACCTGCTCCTGAGGTCGACACGGCATCTACCGCGCGGCCCAATAATAATGATAATTATTATGAAATTTATTTAATTAAATAATAATAATAATGATAATTATGACTGGGTAATTAAGTGATAATCAATAATGATGATGCTAATGATAATGATAATTGATAACGATAATAATTGTAATAATAATAATAATGACAATAATGACATAATAATAATAATGATAATAATAATAATAATGACAATAATAATAATAATAATAATGATAATAATAATAGTAATAGAGAGAGGACCACGGATTAAAAAACGAAATCCGAGAAGGTTGACAGAAGCTTCGAGTGTGTGTATGCGAGTGAGTGAGTGGATGGATGGATGGGGCTCCTGACTGGCTCCCTAACTTAATCCGATTATCGCTTCGGAGGCTTTAAATCAGCTTCGAGTCCTCCTCGTACTCGAGCTAGTCTCACGCTCTGTCGCACTCGTGACGTCACAGTTTGCTCAAAATTCGACTCTCGCAAGTCTCACGACTGATATTTTTTTTAACAAAACAGGTCAGATCAGGTCAGATGACGTCATAATTGGCTCAAAATTTGAGTCTCGAGTGAGATTTTTTACACAACAGGTCAGGTCAGGTGACGTCATAGCTTGCTCAAAATTTGAGTCTCAAGTGAGGGAGATTTTTTTTTATACACAACAGGTCAAATCAGGTCGTCAGGTCAAATCAGGTCAGGTCACGTTGACCTTTCCTCGCGTCCATCGATTTTCTGCCTGTCGATTTTAATTAGTTTTAGTGAAAATTGCACCACAGTTAAAATACAGCATGAGTTTAGGTCAAGTTAGGTTTGGTTACAAATATCCTAAGTTAGTACAAGTCCAACTAAGGTTAGGTCAAGTTAGGTTAACCTTGAACCCTCCCACAGCGTAGAGCAACCTCCACATTTTATCACATTTGCCGCCAAGCAAATAAGATAAAATAATAATAATATCCGATTACAATAATAATATTAACAATAATAACAACAGTAATAATAATGATAATACTTATAATAGTAATAAAATTACAACAATAACAATATTATAATAATAATAATAATAATTACAATAATAATAATAACAAAATTACAATACAATAAAATAACAATAATAATAATAATAATAATAATAATAATAATAACAATAATAGTAATAATAATAATAATGATAATGGAAGATGTAGCAGGCCATGACAAATGTCCCCTCCGAGACGCGCATGCGCAGGTAATACAAGCGTGACATCACGTCACGGCTTCTTCCGGGAAGCAGCGTCGTCACACTTCTCCGCCTTGCCGTGACGCCACACATCCACGTTGAGCTTCGTACTCGCAACGTCATCTTGTGTACCCGGCCATCCGAACATTTAGGGCAAAGATGACGGCTTCGGCCGCAGGTACGGGCTTCTAGTGCAATCTCGTTTATGTGCAGCTGTGTCTTCTTTGGAGGGAATATTTAGATTCGATAAAGAATATCTCACGTGGAAGATAGACCTTTCCATTTGCCAAAGTGGATGATTTATACAACCACATGCGTCGCTTATCGTCCACACGAGCACGTTTACTCGACCACTTAAAATTCCTCTTTTCCACCATACCAGTGGCTCTCGACCTGGGCGCCCCCAAGGGAGGCATAACGAGAATTTAAGGGGTTTATGAAATGCTGTTGCGAGTCATACATTTATATATAATGTGAGGAATCTAAATATATATTTAAAAAATCCCTAACGCTGTCTTAGCAGAAGATAACAATGATTGTCAATTTTGTAATCAAGTAAAAGGTTTCTCATTATTAATATTTATCATTATCATTATTATTATTTTATATCATTTTTTGAGTGGGATGGGATTTGGGATAAAAATGAAGGGGAACAACACGAATGTCGAGATTTCCTGAAGAACATTTCAAAATTGTCTAACTTTTGTCAAGGTCGTCACTTAGTTTGCCATTTAGTCTCTCAGTATTACGCAAAGGTAATTTGACATCAAATTACCTTCTGCTTTTCAAATATCCAAATTTTGGATATTCGAAGAAACAGAAGATCATAACCGAAGTCGTTTCTACTCAAACGAACTCTAAACGATTGGCTCGGCTTCACCCAGAGTGAAGAGCGGACCTTAATCACCCTAGAGGACACGGTCATCTTTGACCATTCTATTCTGGCTAATGTCGGACGATTTTATCCAAATCAGGTAATCCTATTGGTCCATGGACATCCTAGTGAGACCACTAACCGATGTTTAGTGAGACTTAGTGGATGCATTACGATTAAATTCAGTATGGAACTCTTCGAGAAAGGAAGATAACAGAATGGCATAAACGACGAGACTAAACTTAGAAAACGGAGACTTATCTCCCCACTTCCTTTCCCCCATCCGTCTGTATCTTAAGCAGACGTCTTCTCCATTCCCCATACCTCCCTCTTCACCCTTCCTCCTCCTCCTCTCTTCCTCCCCATTCCCCATAACGCATTAAGCCAATGAATTCCTCCCTCTACTGATATGACGTCACAGTAAGATGTCATCGTCAATGACGTCACATGACATGACGCCACAATTCGACATGACGTCACATTGCATGACATCGCAGGCCGACTTGAAGTCACACAGCCCATGGCATCATAACCCATGACGTCACAGGTCAAGATGGCGAACATCCAAGACAGCAGCAGCAGCAAGTCGTCAAGTTCTTCTTTCCAAACAAACGATAAGAACGACCTCCCTCGAGTTGAGTTGAGTTGAGTTGAGAAGGCGATCTTGAGCCAGTTGAAGGCTCCAAAGTGAAGGAAGAGATAAAACAGTTGTCCGGCTGTGACGTCATATCGGGCTGTGACGTCATGTCGGACTATGACGTCATGTCGGGCTATGACGTCAAGTCAGGATGTGACGTCATGCCGGGCTATGAAAAGTCAGGCTGTGACGTTATGTCGGATTATGACTTCATGCCACATGACGTCAAGTAGGAATGTGACTTCATGTCAGGCTGTGACGTCGTGTGAGGCTGTGACGTCATGTCAGACTGCGGCGCCATGTCATGTGACGTCATATTAGGATGTGACGTCACTGACGATGACGTCATGCAGTGACGTCACGTTGAGCTGTGACGTCATGTCAGTAGAAGAAAGAATTCTTCGTCTTTGTAGTCAAAATTCTTCTTAATTTCATTCTTCACGCCCACGACAGTTTTTCATCGTATATTACAAAAAAAAAATTAAATTCACAGACAACTAAAAATATTTTGAAAAAAATTAAAAGTTAAGAAGAGCGATGATATACTAAGAGTTTTCTAGCAACTGTTCTCTAGCAGAACGCGTGTGTGTTCTGTAACTGTTTGTGTGCTGTTATTTATATGTGTTCTATAAATGTCTGTTCTATACACGGCTGTTCTATATCCCCGTACGTTCTATAAACCTTAATGTTCTATAAATGTTAGTTATATAAATGTTAGTGTGTTTTATGAACGTTTGTGCTATATAAATTTTTGTGTTCTATAAATGTTAATGTTCTATATAGTGTTCTATATGACGTAAGCGGAGTAGGAAACACAGGAGTCTTAGTCTTGAGTTTATTCCTGACTAGTTTCGCAGGTGTGCTTCTTCAAAGGAATGGATTTACAAACGGGCTGTGTAACAATAATAATGATAACAATAATAATAATTTTTCATTTTTATTATCATTGTTATCATTATTATTGTTACAATTACTATTAATAATTTCTTTGTTATTAGTGTTGTCATCATATTTAATTGTAAAACTTCATCATTATTACATTAGCCACAATGTAATGTTCACACTCGTCACCAACTATGGTAACACGAGGAGGTAGTGAGGTCCACCCCATGTATAAAATGCGCACAGCTTGTTTGTACACCATTCCTTTGAAAAAGCACACCAGCGAAACTAGTCAAGAATAAACTCAAGACTAAGACTCCTGTGTTTCCTACTCCGCTTACGCCAACCTGTCAGACTGTCTCAACAGTGTTCTATATATTCGTTAGTGTCAACAGCGAATGACAGCCCCGAAAATAGTTAATATGACTATTCATTGGATGACGAATATACACAATTGATAAGTTACCAAATCATCATCCAGTGGCGAGCACACGCGCACACATGGCCATATGTGAGGGCCATCAAGGTCTTGGATCGCGTGTCAGGCGCGTGATCGACAGCTATAACTCTTCCGGATGAGAGCTCAGAACTTGTATACGGCCCAATCTATGGGTAATACTGTAATCTTACGTACACATACACAGACATACACGCACACACACACACACACACACATACATATATACACACGCACACATATACACACATACATATATACACACACGCACATATACACACACATACACAGACTCACACGCAAACCTACTCCTTGCCCACCAGAGCTGGAGTATCGGCTGCTTGTATACGAGCTTTATCTATTCATTTACTTGTTAATTTATTCAAGCTGTGGTAAGGCGTGGCGTCTACGTTTAATAAAATCACGCGACGACTGCCAGAAAAAAAACATCAGAGTACCACACTGAGAGAACAGACAAAGTGGAGACATTTTTGTTATCGTCGAAGATTCGTTCTTTAGGACTGACGAAAGGAATTCTGTAATCAGAAACTAGAATGTGACTAGCTTCATTAGAGAGAGAGAGAGAGAGAGAGAGAGAGAGAGAGAGAGAGAGAGAGAGAGAGAGAGAGAGAGAGAGAGAGAGAGAGAGAGAGAGAGAGAGAGAGAGAGAGAGATTTAAAGAAAAAAAAAGAAGAGAGACGAACATAGAAAAGAGTGGAGAGAGAGAGATATTTAAAGAAAAAAAAAGAGGGGAAGAGAGGAACAAAGAAAAGAGTGGAAAGAAACAGAGAAAATAAACAGAAAAAGAGAAAGAGGGAGGAAGAGAAAAAGAGAGACATTTAAAGAGAAAAAAAAAGAGAGGGAGAGAGGAACAAAGAAAAGAAAAGAGTAGGGGAGAGAGGAACAGAAAGAAAGAGAAAAAGAGAAAGAGGGAGGCATAGAAAGAAAAAGAGATAAAGAGAAATAAAAAATGTGAGGGAGAAACAGAAAGAGGAAAAGAGCGAGAGAGAGAGAGGCTAGATCGCCACAGAAACAAATAAAATCGCCCGGCGTCACCCACGGCGGGAGGGAAAGGCACTACCAGGTAAGGAAAGAACGCTGGTGGACCTTATGTCTCACTCTTAGTAGTGCTGCTCCCGAGATTGTCATCTATTGACAATTTTTCGTCTTTTTTTCCAATTCGGTTCTGGACATTTTTCTTTCTTTCTCTTTTTCTCAAAAACTTATTCGTCTCTTTCTGTCTACACAAACGTAATTGTATTTGTACTTGTATTCTCTGTACATGTAATTGTCTTTTTTATTTATTTATTTGTAATTGTATTTGTCCCTGTGTCTCAGTCTTGCTGTCTTTTACCAGTGTCTTTCTCTCTCTCTCGTGTGTGTGTGTGTGTGTGTGTGTGTGTGTGTGTGTGTGTGTGTGTGTGTGTGTGTGTGTGTATTCACCTTGGTCTTTGGATCACGTGTTGGACTCGTGATCGACAGCTATTTCCCTACCGGAAGAGAGCTCAGAGCTCGTATGACCGATCTATGGGTAATCCTATGACCTTTCTCACACACACACACACACACACACACACACACACACACACAACTCCCCGCCCACGAGTCAGAGTAACGACCCGAAGCGCAGCGATACCGAAATAATTTCGGCCCCGGGCAGGATTCGAACCAGGTACTGCGAGCATCACCGTACTTTCCAGTCCAGCGCTCTACCAACCGCGCCACCGAGTGTGTGTGTGTGTGTGTGTGTGTGTGTGTGTGTGTGTGTGTGTGTGTGTGTGTGTGTGTGTGTGTGTGTGTGTGTGTATGCGTGTGTGGATCCCCTTTTTGTTCCAGGTTTGTCGCCAGTCGAGCGTTTAATGGGAACGCGGAGGCGACCTCGAATCTCTCCTCCTCCTCCTCCTCCTCTTCCAGACTTCCTCTTCTTCTTCCTCTTCCAGACCTTATCAAGAAGGAATAAAGAGGAAGGAAGGGAGAGAGTGAAAGAAGGAGAGAAGGAGGGAGAGAAAGAGGGACAGAAGGAGGGAGAGATGGAGGGAGGGAGATAGGAGGAAAAAAGGTAACGGGAGAAAGGGAGGGAGGGAGAGGGAGGGAGAGGGGGAAGGATGGAGGGAGGGAGGGAGGGAGGGGGAGAGGGAGAGAGAGAGAGAGAGAGAGGGAAGGATGGATGGAGAGAGGGAGGGAGGGGGAGGGTGAGAGGGAGGGAGGGAGAGAGGGAGAGAGGGAGGGAGGGAGGGAGAGAGATAAGAGGAAAAAGGGAGAGATGGAGAGAGGGAGGGAGTGAAGGAAGAAGAGAGAGATAGGAAGAGGTAAAGATAGGGGAGAAAAAGGAGGAAAGGGAGGGAGGGAGGAGGGGAGAGAGGAGGAAGGAGAGAGGAAGAGAGGAGGAAGGAGAGAGGAAGAGAGAGAGGGGGAGAAAAAGGCGGAGGGGGGGAAGTAAATAAAGGCAGGTAAAGAAATACATAAAGGAGGATGGAAGGGAGGAAGGGAGGGAAGAAGGAAGAGAGTGAGGAAGAGA
>NC_134807.1:2736604-2756604 GCF_046742065.1 Oratosquilla oratoria
TGTGTGTGTGTGTGTGTGTGTGTGTGTGTGTGTGTGTGTGTGTGTGTGTGTGTGCAATAAGACATTGGAAACTTGTGTTCTAAACATGCAAATTAACCACATGGAAGAAAAACAACCGTAGAAGATCGCTTTCGTGTATTACATGGTCACTGGAATAGGGTACAAAAAGTCACAGCTGGGAATCGGAGAGGAGTGCGGGATTCGAACCTACAACTAAGCGATAGTGAGACAGGCACGCTTCCTATTAATGTATTAATTATTATTGGTTAATAATTATCATCAATATTATTATTACTATTATCATTATTAGTAGTACTTTATATAGTGTTTCCTCTTGTTTTCTTGGCCAATCCACATACTTTAAATAAAGTTAGCTGACGTAATGAGCCCCCCTCACCCCCCCTTTACCTCCCCTCTCCCCTTCTCCCACCATTCTCCCCTCCCCCCTCTCCTACCACTCTCTCCCCCCTCCCCCCCCTTGGGCTGACATTGAACGAAAAGTTTCCATACCACGATAGTTCACAACCACACCACAGAAACATTTATCATTGTACACTTCGTGTTCATGCGCGCGCGCACGCACACGCACACACACACACACAAAACATAACAGGTTCATTTCACCTAAATCGAACAAACTGTACACGCACACATATATACACAGCTACATATACACGCATGCAGACAGGCACAGACACACATGCATGCACACACACACACACACACACACACACCACACGCAAACGCACACGCAAGCACACACACACACCACACGCAAACACACACGCAAGCACACACACACACACACACATCACACGCAAACACACACACATACGAACACACGCAACACCCTGGAAAAGTGGTACAGATTCATTCCTCTTAAAATCACGTACACACACTCACATAAATTCACACTCATACAAACACACACACTCACACATACACACGCACTCACAAAAACACATACACAAACACACACATACACATACATGCACTCATAAAAACACATACACAGACACACACATGCACACATACTGTACAGACATACACATACATACATGCACACATACAGACATACACACACACACATACATGCACACACACAGAGAGACACGCGCACGCGCACACACACACACAAACACGCATCAAAGGCCTTTTCCCCCTTTATGGCAAGGGATGGCCAAGTCAAAGCAAATCCACTTTATAACATTAAAACCCAATTAAATCCCCCCTTGCCCATTTTAGCACCTCGTGGATCAAGGGTCATCCCTTGACTCCCGCCACATCGCTCGGATCATATGTGGGGGGGAGAAGGACACCGACCTTTAGGTCCGTAGAAGCCTGATGTTGAATCATACACAAACGCACCAACGAATCAAAACAAAGAAAAAAATAAACACATTACCTACACTCGTTTGGTTGAAGATTACATAAACAGACAATAAAAAACAAATACAATCAAACAAGAACAAATAAATAAATTCATTGTGTGTATATTATATATATACATATATATATACATATATATACATATATATATATACACAATACACAAACACATCAACGAATAAAACAAAACCCAAAAACAAAAAATCTACTACCTATACTCGCTTTGTTGGGCACACAAACACAGCAAACAAAAACAAAAACATACAGGGGAATTAGAGCAAATACATAAATAAATTCATTATCTACACTCGCTTTATAATTAGCAGAACTAAAATTCTTCGCTCAGAGTCAAAAAATAATAAAGGGAAGAGAATAATAATAAAATCAATCACAAAAATTGGTAAAAAATAAAAATAAAATTAAAAGTGGGTTATAATTACCATCTCTAATCAGAGATGAAGACCGCAGTAGAAAGAGAGAGAGAGAGAGAGAGAGAGAGAGAGAGAGAGAGAGAGAGAGAGGAGAGAGAGGAGAGTGAGCGAAGAGATAAAAGAGGAAAAGAGAGATAGGAGGAGACAGAGAGAGGGGAGGGTGAGATAGGAAAGAGGGAGAGAGGAGACAAACAGAAAGAGAGAATGAGAAAGAAAGAGAGAAAGAGAGAGATTCTGAAGCAGAAAAGAGACAGGCAAAACAAATGAGACAGAGGCAGAGACAGAGATCATACAGACAGAGACGAAACCAGTAACAGAGACAGAACGACAGAAAAACAAAGAGAAAGACGGAAAGAGACAGAGAAAATGAGATTCCCGTAGAAAGAATATAAGAAAAAGAACAAATAAGAAGAAGTAAAAGATGAAAAAGTAAAAGAAGAAGTCAAAGAAGAAGAAGAAGAAGAAGTAAAAGAAGAAGAAGACGAAGAAGAAGACAAAGAAGAAGAAGAAGAAGAAAAAGAAGACAAAGAAGAAGAAGAAGAAGAAGAAGTAGAAGAAGAATAGGGGACACTGAGGGGAATCACAGACGCTTTCAAACGACCGTTAGAGCGGTTAGAACGGTTAGACGCATTCATTTGAAATGAGCCCTCTCCCTCCTTCCCTCCCTCCACGCCCTTCTCTTTCATCATCTTGTCCTCTTCAACTCGACGACCTTCCCTCTTCATATATCCTGTCCTCTTTGACGCTGAGGCATTCCAAATTCACATACATACGAAGACGACGAAGAGGAAATCAAGAAGAACAAGGCAAAGGAGGCAAAGGAGAAGAAGACGAAGACGACGATGAGGAAGGCGAGGACGAAGACGATGATGAGGAAGGCGAGGGGGAAGACAAAGGTGAAGAAGACGAAGACGAAGAAGAAATCAAGAAGAACCAGGCAAGGAACAAGACAAAAAGGAGAAAATGAAGACGACGATGAGGAAGTCGAGGGCGAGGACGACGACGATGAAGGTGAAGAAAACGGCGAAGAAGAAGAAGAAGGAGTACACAGATCTTGAGAAAAAGGCAAAGGCGAAGGAAGAAGAGGACGACGATGAGGAAGGCGAGGACGAAGACGAGTAAGGTGAAGAAGAAGGCGAAGAAGAAGGAGGAGGAGTACACAGATCTTGAGAAGAAGGCAAAGGCAAAGGCAAAGGAAGACGAAGACGACGATGAGGAAGGCGAGGACGAAGACGAGTAAGGTGAAGAAGAAGGCGAAGAAGGCAAAGAAGAAGAAGAAGAAGGAGGAGGATTTCACAGATCTTGAAGTAAAGGTCACCAAGACCCTGGAAGTAAGAGAAGGGGCAAGAAGACAACCCGCAAGGACGCCAAGGAGGGAGGGAGGGAGGGAGGGAGGGAGGGAGGGAGGAGGAGGGAGGGAGGGAGGGAGGAAGGGAGGAGGAGGAGGGCCCAAAAGACCAACCAACCACATTATGTACTACAGAGTGACGGAAGAGTCTTTTGTTTTCTTTCTCTGTCATTTTCCTCTCCTTTTTTCTGATTCTTCTCGTTTTGTTTTGTTTTCTTGTTCTTATTGTTCTTCTTCCACCGCCCTCCCCCCCACTCCCGTCGTCTTCCTGTTCGCTTTAGTCAGTCTTCCTGATTTTTTCCTTCTTTTTTTTCCTCTTTCTTCTTCCTGTTTTTTTTTTTTTCATTCTTCCCGTTCTTTTCCTCCCCGTCTTCTTTTTGTTATTTTTTCACCGTCTTCTGCCTGACCTTCCTGTTCTCTTCCCCTTCTTGTTCTTTCCCTCTTCTTCCTGTTCTCTTCCCCCTTCCTACTTTCTTCCCCCTTCTTCCTGTTCTCTTCCCCCTTCCTATTCTGTTCCCCTTCTTCCTGTTCTCTTCCCCTTCTTCCTGTCCTTTCCCCCCTTCTTCCTGTTCTCTTCCCCCATATTCCTGTTCTCTTCCCCTTCTTCCTGTTCTCTTCCCCCTTCTTCCTGTTCTCTTCCCCCATATTCCTGTTCTCTTCCCCTTCTTCCTGTTCTCTTCCCCCTTCTTCCTGTCCTCTTCCCCTTTTTCCTGTTCTCTTTCCCCCTTTCTTCCTGTTCTCTTCCCCCTTCTTCTTCATGTTCTTCCCCCCCCTTCCCTTTCTTCCCGTTCTCCATCTTGTTATTCTCGTTTCTTCTCCTTCCTCTTCCTCTTCTTCTGCTGCTCCTCCTCCTCGTTCGGTTTCTTCGTCTTCAGAATCCATCGCGGGCGGCGGGGGGGTGGGGGGGGGAGACGACCAAAACGAAGGACAAAGAGGTACAACACTGAGCAAGAACGATGCGAGCACGCTTCAGTCTGGTCTGAAAATTCCCAAAACACACACACACATGTACACACACACACACACACACACACACACACACAAAACACATAATTACAAATATATACAGAAACAAAAAAGAAACACGCACGCACACAGATACATGCACAAACACAAACACATATACAGAAACACACACACACACACACACACACACACACACACACACAGAAACACATATACAGAAACACACACACACAGAAACACATAAACAAATATACACACACACACACAAACACATACACGCGTACATAAACACACACGTACAAAGAAACACACACACACACACAAAATACAAACACACATGAACACACCCACAAACGCACATACAAAAAAACCACACACTTAGTAACACCCCAACCCACAAAGGCACAGACACAAAGAAAGAAAAGTTGGGAGTAGCAGCATCAGTAGTAGTAGTTCAAGGTCCACCACGACACGAAGTAGCGGCCGCACAGGTCACACTAGGTCAAATGCTCCGTAACCTTCATAACCACCAGGAGGGAGTGCCTGGGAGTGGCTGGGAGTGGGTGATTGTGGACGTGAATGGGTGGGAGTGGATGGGAGTGGATGAGAGTGATTGGGAGTGGGAGTTGTTAGCAATGGGTGGAGATGGCAGTGAGTGGATGGGAGGGAGTGGCTGGGAGTGGGAGGGAGTGGTTGATTGTGGATGTGAATGGGTGTGAGTGGATGGGAGTGGATGAGAGTGATTGGGAGTGGGAGTTGTTGGCAATGGGTGGAGATGGCAGTGAGTGGCTGGGAGGGAGTGGCTGGGAGTGGGAGGGAGTGGCTGGGAGTGGGAGGGAGTGGTTGATTGTTTTTGTTTTGTTATCATTTGTCTGTCTGATTTTCATTTATTATTAGTTATATGTCAATTTATCATTATTTACTATTTACCTGTTTGTTTATTAACTATACCTATGCATTTATTTATGTATTTTATTTGTTATTTACAGTTATAGTTTTTATTTATTATTTTATTATGATTTTTTTTCGCATACGACCTAGATATGGACCAAAAGGTCTCCTGTCGGCATGCTCCGCCTTTGTAATCCTTTGTAATCCTTTGAAGGTGGATGTGAATGGGTGTGAGTGGATGGGAGTGGATGAGAGTGATTGGGAGTGGGAGTTGTTGGCAATGGGTGGAGATGGGAGTGAGTGGATGTGAGTGAGTGGGTGGGAGTGGTTCATTGTAGATGTGAGGGGGTGTGAGAGAATTGGAGTGGGATTGATTGGGAGTGGCTGGGAGTGAGTGGGAGTTGGGTTTGGCCACTGTATATCATCGCTAGGTAGCTAAAAGGGCCGGAAGGGCCATAATCCCCCCAAAAGTGGCCACTGGGGGCCACTCCCGCAAGACGGACCGACTGACTGGTCGGAACGCGCGGTCATCTGGCGTTTTGAGAAACCACACACACACACACACACACACACACACACACACACACACACACGTGTACACACGCATGCATGCACACGCACATAGACACACACACAAACACACGCACACAGGCATACACACACACACACACACACACACACGCACGCACACACACACATATGTACATACGCATGCATGCACACGTACACAAACACATACACACACACACATGTACATACGCATGCATGCACACGCGCACACACACATGTACATACGCATGCTTGCACATGCACACATACACAAACACACACACATCCACATATGTATGTATGCATGCACACACATATATACGTATGCATGCACGCACATACACACACATACGTACGAATGCACGCACACGCACACAGACATACACACGCACACGCTCACCTTTACAGACATGGACAAGCGGACACGTGGCTAAATGTTATGAGGACATTGTCACCGCCCCCCAACCCCTAAAAAATAAAAATAAAAAAGGAAAACAAAATAATAGGACCTTTTGGTGGACTTGGCATGCGCGGTCTCACACACACACACACACACACACACACACACACACACACACACACACATACATACACACACGCGCATATATACATATTTGAGGTCAGGTATGATAAATTGGAGAGTGGAAGACGGGACCCCGCGAGCGTTGTTCCTTCCCTGTATACTACAATTAGGTAGATTAGTTTAACACACACACACACACACACTAATAAAATGTGTATTTATCTACTTGACTGTAGTATACAGGACAGGACCCCACGAGCGTTGCTTCTTTATAGTATACTTTAAGTAAATAAATACACATTTTATTTAATTCGATCTCATTTCTATCGTCTTAAGAATTTTTGACGTCTTTGTCACCTTTGATCGAAAATCGTCGGGGACAAACTGCCGCTTTCTCTTCTTGTCCCTCGACATTTCCCTTCCCCTCCCCCTCCCACCCCCTTCCACTCATCCCCCTCTCCCATCACCCCCCTGACCTCCTCTCCCCCTCATCTCTCTCCCCTTATCACCCCCTGACCTCCCCTCCTATTCTCCTCCCCTTCCCCTCATCCCCCTCTTCTGTCACCCCCTGACCTCCCCTCCCTTCCTATTCTCTTCCCCCTCCCCTCCTATTCCCTTCCCCTCATCCCCCACTTCCATCACCCCCCTGACCTCATCTCCCCTCCCCTCCCCTCATCCCCCTCTTCTGTCACCCCTGACCTCCCCTCCTATTCTCTTCCCCCCTCCCCTCCTCCCCCTCCTATTCCCTTCCCCTCACCCCCCTCTTCTGTCACCCCCTGACCTCCTCTCCCCCTCCTATTCCCTTCCCCTCTCCCCTCCCATCCACTTCCCTCCCTCCCTCCCTTCCTTCGTGACTACGTTTCACGTTGCTTGTTGTGTTCCACGCTGCAACTGATTCCTCGTAAAAACTTGCATGTGTAAACTAATTTGCAACTGCTTCAGGACACACAATCTGAAGCCTACGTGTTACACACACACACACACACACACACACACACACACACACACACACACACACACATACACAAACAAACACACGAAATTGAAGCTAGGTACGATAATTGGAGTGGAGGCGGGGCCCCGCGAGCGTTGCTCCTTTGCTGCATGCTACAATTATGTAAATACAACTAGGTAAACACACACATATACACGAGCTCTGAGCTCTCTTCCGGGAGGGAAATAGCTGTCGATCACGTGTCCAACACATGATCCAAGACCATGGTGATGAATCACAATCGTATAGATGCATTAATGTGTGGAATATCTTAGATGGCGACACAGCCCAAACTGGAACAATTACGTGAATTAAAATCTAAACATGATAATTGGAAATCAAAGATACACACCAAATTGGAACCGTACATGAATTCGAAGCTGGACAATTTTAGATTTAAGAAGGAAATAGGCAAGAATTGGTTTACTAATAGGGTGGTCAACGAATGGAATAGACTTAGTAACCATGTAGTTAGTGAGCGCTGAAACTATCGGTTGTTTTAAGAAACGGTTAGACAACTTTATGGATGGGGATGACAGGTGGTCATGGACATGGAACTGCCTAGTGTAGGCCTTATGGTCTCTTGCAGTCTCCTTCATTCTCATGTTCTTATGTAAGGTATAATAAATTGGATACTGGGAGACGGGACCCTACGAGGGTTGCTCCATTGACATCACAGGCAAGTGGCAACCCTCCACAGGTTGTTTACTTCCTGGCTTTAACTTGATCAGGAACTACCAAGTTTGCGAATTGGAGCTCTCGTCCTGCCAAAGAGACGCCCACGTCTTACCAGCTCTTCTATCCTAATGGACAAAATGGCGTCAGAATGCGTAAGTCGTTTCCCGTTTCATCTATAAAAAACAACGCGTTGGGTCCTGATAGCCCTAGTGAGGCGGGGAGGCGACCCAACGTCGGCATAAAAACAACGTCTTGCCATGCGTTCTTCACTTCTTTGTTTATCTATTTTGAACTTCAAAACAAGTCCGTGGAGGGTTCGATTCCCAACGCCTGCGGGTGATTACCATTTCCCCTTGGCTGTCCGGGCAGATAGGGCAAAGGTGCAGGTAGCTTCGCCTGCTACAAGGCACTCTCATCCCACCTTAATGGGCACAAAATATTCATACATTACCATCGTAAGAAAAATCATCACCTACCCACTCCCTCCAAGTGGGAAGGTGAGAAACCCATGGTAAAGCAAAGCCTTGTCAGTTGTGACAAGCCGCTGAGTTTTTTAGGCCATCATTAAAAAAAAAAAAAAAAAAAAAAAAAAAATTCTAACCTCTCCCTTTCTCGAGCTTTGAATTTGTTTCCCATTTTCAATGTCTGTCGACAAACGATTCTATTCAGCTGTTACTCCAATCATTCAAAGGCTGAACCCATTTCCATCAAACACTTTCCCCCAGGACGATTACGATTTGTCGACATCTTTTACCTGTGTCGTGATGACACTGCTTCTGACCCAGGGCAGTGGACAAGGTGCAGGGATGACCCGTCATCCAGGAGGTGCTAAGATGGGAGGGAGGGTGGAGGGGTGTGGAGTGTATTCAGGGATGGAATGGGTGGGAATGATTTTATGCCTTTTCCTTTTTGGCTACCTCCCTGGTAAGGGGGAAAAAGCCTTGGTATATGTATGTATGTATGTATGTATGTATGTATGTATGTATGTAATGATCGAAAGAAAAAATGTTGTTTGTGTACCTATTCCATCCCCTCGTGTCGGAAACCCTGATACTGAAGTAACTATCACGACGACAGCAACAAAAACAACAACTACTACTACTACTACTACTACTACTAGTAGTAGTAGTAGTAGTAATAGTATTATTAGAAGCGGCAATGGTCTCCATCCAACCCTTAGGAGCCGTTAATTCACAAGATCCCTTCTTCTCTAACAAAGAGAGAGGGAGGGGGAGAGAGGATAGAGAAAGCACACACACACACACACACACACACACACACACACACAGATAGATCGAGAAAAAGAACAGAGAGCAGAGAGAATGAAAGAGAAGAAAGGAGAAAACAGAGAGGAAGAGAGGGCACAGAGAAAAGAGAGGGAGCTGAGAAGAGGAAACAACAGAGAGAAGAAAGGAGAAAGATGAGAGCAAAGGTGCAGAGATAGAGAAAGAGAGACATAAAAGAGAAATAGATATTGAAAGAACGAATTATAACATTTTCGGCATTATCAGCCAAGCGCCGGTCCCCTCAGGCCATTCAGCGCGAGAGAATGAGAGTGAGAGAGAGTGAGAGAGAGAGTGAGAGAGAGAGAGAGAGGTAAAGAGAGACGGAAGGAGAAGGAGAGGAGGCGAGATCGGGTCGGGTCAACGGGGAGGCCACGCCACACTGGCGAGCGACAAACGCTCCCCGTCAACTCGGGCCTCGATCGGGTGACTTTCGTACCGGGTGACACTACTCTCTCTCTCTGCTCTCTCTCTCTCTCGCTCTCTCTCTCTCTCTGCTCTCTCTCGCTCTCTGCTCTCTCTCTCTCTCCCTGCTCTCTCTCTCTCACACACACGCACACACTCAAACACTTTCTCCCTCTCACACACACACACACTCACTCACTCTTTAACACACACACACACACACCTTCAAATTCCACACTCTCCTATCATACACTCTCACTCTCTAACACATACACACACACACATACACAGTCTTCCTTTCTCTGTAACACACACACTCTCACTCTCCCTTTTTCACACACACACACACACACACACACACATTACAAAGGATTACAAAGGCGGAGCATGCCGACAGGAGACCTTTTGATCCTTATCTAGGTCGGATACGAAAAAAAATCATAATAATAAAATAATAAATAAAAACTATAATAATGTAAATAACAACTGAAATACACACACTCATCTCCTTGGCACTATCTTCATCTCACTGGCACTATCCTCACATCACTGGCACTATCCTCATCTCGACGGGGGACCCCTTTGAGGCCACGTTACTTTCACAAACACTAAACGCTATTATCACTGAAATGAAGGTCTGTGTTTGGGGAGGGGGTGGGGACCCCAACATTGAACGGCGTCGTATCGGATCGGGACCCTACTGTGGGACACAACACCCGCTTGGGAGTCGACCAAAACAGAATATATGAAGTCGGTCATTACTACTACTACTACTACTACTACTACTACTACTACTATTATCATTATTGTTTAATTCACAGCAAACGTCATATTGGAGAGAGAGATAGAGGGTGAGGGAGAGAGAGAGGGAGAGAGAGGAGAGAGAGAAGAGACACTCTCTGGCTGAACCCCATACGGACCAGAGTCACTCAGCGCTCTTCTTCTGATCATCATCTCCCCCTTAAGAGAAGAAGAAGAAGAAAAAGAAGAAGAAGAATGCTGACCACTCTTTCTTTTCAGCATATGCTGTCCCTCCCACCTGGTGCTGAGAGAGGAGAGAGAGAAGAGCGACTCTCTGGCGGAACCCCATACGGACCAGATTCACTCAGCGCTCTTCTTCTGCTTATCATCTCCCCTTTAAGAGAAGAAGAAGAAAAAGAAGAAGAATGCTGACCACTCTTTCTTTTTAGCATAATTATGCTGTCCCTCCTACCTGGTGCTGACCTTCCGTACTATCTCTCCCTGACCTCCTCCGACCTCCTCTGACCTCCTCTACTTTCGCCCATCCACCTCCAGCTCTTAGACAGAGGCGCTGGTTACCGTCGTGGGGAACCGTCCATTATCCTCAGACTCTCGCTCTCGCTCTCTGCGTTCTGTCTGTCTCTCTGTCTGCGTTAGTCTGCCTATCTGTGTCTGTCTCTCTCTCTCTGTCCGTCTGTCTCTTTTTGTTCGTCTCTCCCTCTCTCTGTCTGTCTGTCTCTTTGTCCGTATCTCTATCTCATTCTGTCTGTCTGCGTCTCTGTCTGAACCTGTCTCTCTCTGCCTGTGTCCGTCTATCTGTGTGTCTGTCTCTGTCTGCGTCTGTTTGTCTCTCTGTCCGTCTGTCTCTCTTTGCCTGTCTCATTACGTCTGTCTGTCTGTCTCTGCGTCTCTGTCGGCGAGTTCGGTCGGCATCTGTCTGTCTGTATCTGTGTCTGTATCTATCTGTATGTCTGTATCTGTCTGTCTGTATGTCTATATATCTGTCTGTATCTGTCTGTCTGTATCTGTCTGCATGTCTTTATGTTTGTATGTCTGTATATGTCTGTATCTATTTGTATGTCTATATGTCTGTCTGTATCTGTGTTTGTGTGTCTGTCTGTATCTGTCTGCATGCCTGTACCTGTCTGTATCTGTCTACATGTCTGTATCTGTCTGTATGTCTGTATCTGTGTGTCTGTCTGTATCTGTCTGTCTCGATCCCTCTCGGAGTTAATGGCTGAGCCCTGGCTAAATTGATTCTCCATTTTCTAATTATCTTTTTTCTTTCTTCTTTTTTCTCTCTCTCTTTTCAGCGATGGAATCCTTTGCATACTTTAATCTGGCTAGCGCCCCCTGGTGACGTCATCGGAAGCGTGCTGGTCTCCCATTCGCTTACCCCCGGGTTCGAATCCCGCACTCCTCTCCGATTCCCAGCACACATTGGGCAAAGGCGACGGCTTCGGCCGCAGCTACTCAGCGCCTCCTGCCGTAGACCCGATACATGAGGGGCGTTACCCCTACGGCCCTGAGGCCCGCCATCGAACGCCATATTACACCGATTTTTTTTTCCTCGAAGTAAAACGACAAATTTTGTCCCGTTAACCCATCGTTGTTAAGCACTTTGTTGACAATAAAGTCGTTTTAGCGAATTCTGTTAGGTTTAAAAACATAAAAGACACGCCGGACACTCTGTCCTTAAAAGAGAGAGAGAGAGAGAGAGAGAGAGAGAGAGAGAGAGAGAGAGAGAGAGAGGGGAGAGAGAGGAGAGTAAGCAAAGTGATAAGAGAGGAAAAGAGGTAGAGAGGGTGAGATAAGAAAGAGGAAGAGAGTAAGAGATAAAGAGAGAGATAAAGAGAGAGAGAGAGAGAGAGAGAGAGAGAGAGAGAGAGAGAGAGAGAGAGAGAGAGAGAGAGAGAGAGAGAGAGAGAGAGAAAGGTAGGGACCTTCATCCGGGTGTATGTACCCCCCCCGGGGGGCAAATCTCCCTCCTTCGTCTGGACAAAATCCCCCCTTCCTCTCCCCCCCCCCCGGGGTCACCCGGAAAGAAACCCCAGAGGGAGAGGGGGAGGGAGAGAGGGAGAGAAAAAGCGGAACTCACAATCGTCGATGGGATTAAGAAACGACGACGACGATGACGGAGGCGACGTCGCCGAACATGACGAACCTCGCCGACGCCGCTAAAGCCCGAAGATACATATAAGAGGCGGAAAGGCAAAGGAATTAACGTTAAGTATGTACACATACACACATGAACACACACACACACACACGCACACTAACATACATAACCACACACTCACACTGACAAACAAACACACACACGCACACTAATATACATGAACACACACACACATGCACACGCACACTTACATACATGAACACACGCACTAACACATAAACACACACACACGCATAATAACATGTGAACAAACACACACACAAACTCACATGCATACACACGCGGGCGCTCACACTAACGCACACGAATATACACACACGCATACTTACATGAACACACGCACACACACGTACACGTACACACACACACACGCTACAGGAAAAGCGCCAACTCAAAATTAGTCCTAACATAAACACAAACTGTATATTCTCAGTGTCTTAATGTTAACTCGATAAGCCGATTACTATAAATATCATTAATTATAATTAATATTTTCACTTTTATTATTACTGTTATTTTTACACACAAAGACTAATATCTATTTCAGAATATGTAAACTTCTTTCGTACGTCCCTCACGGCTAAGAGTTCGAATCCTGTAAACATAGCCGTTGATTCACACACACACACACACACACACACACATATATATATATATATATATATATATAATATATACATATATATTGTATATATATATATACACACACACACACACACACAGATATACGTATATATAATGACAGCACTATAAAAACAATATTAAATATTATCATTAATAAAATAATAATAATAATAAAAATAATATTTTAGTACGAGACCCTCTTTCAAACATAGTCGTGATAACTCTAAGGATAATAATGATAATCCTTAACACTAAAGTGGCCGCCAGAGATGACAAAGGACTCGAAACAAAGGCCTTTAGGACTCCAATCGAGCTCGCCCGTCCTTTATCACCTTCGTGTTTCTTTTATCATTTATCGTTATCTATCTATTTAATCTATTTACTTATTTGTTTTATTCAATTTTATTGGATTAATTTTTTTATTTGTTTTATTCAATTTTATCGGATCAATTTTTAAAAAAAAAAAAAAAAAAAAAAAAAAAAAAAAAAATCCGTGTCCGACCTAGTTATGGACCAAAAGGTCTCCTGTCGGCATGCTCCGCCTTTGTAATCCTTTGTAAGATCCTTAGGAGGGAACCGTCAAAGGATTACAAAGGACCAATCACTCGGTGATCGACTCATTAAAGCAATGAGGGGGAGGAGGAGGAAGGAAGAGAGAGAGAGGGGGAGGAAGTTGGGGAGGAAAAGGATAAGGAGGAAGAGGAGGAAGAAGAGGGGAAGAGGAGGAGGAGGAGGAAGATGAGACGGAGGAAGGAAGGAAGAGAGAGGGGGAGGAGGTTGGGGAGGAAAATGATAAGGAGGAAGAGGAGGAGGAAGATGAGAAGAGGGAAGGAAGAGAGAGGGGGAGGAAAAGGATATGGAGGAAGATATGGAGGAAAATAAGGAGGAGGAGGAAGATGAAAAGGAGGAAGGAAGAGAGAGGAGGAGGAAGTTGAGAAGGATAAGGAAGAAGAGGAGGAGGAAGGAAGGCAGAGGGGGAGGACGTTAAGGAGAAGGATAAGGAGAAAGAGGAGGAAGAAGAGGAGAAGGAGGAGGAAGAAGGACGGAGGAGGAAGAAAATGACGCGCAGGAAAAGGAGGAGGAGACAAAAGGAAGCTGAGAAGAAGGTACTGGAGGGAGGAAAATGAGAAAACCCAAATGGATGAGGGAAATATGAAACAGCTGTTGAATAAGCAGGAGGAAGGAAAGAGAAAAAAAATAGGCAGGAGGAGGAGGAGGAGGAGGAGGAGGAGGAGGAGGAGGAAGGAAAGAGAAAAAATAGGCAGGAGGAGGAGGAGGAGGAGGAGGAGGAGGAGGAGGAGGAGGAGGAGGGGGGAGGAGGAGGAGGAGGTGGAAGAGTAGGAGGAGGAGGAGGAGGAGGAGGAAGGAAAGAGAAAAAATAGGCAGGAGGAGGAGGAGGAGGAGGAGGGAAAATAAAGAAACAAATAGGCAGAGGAAGAGGAGGAGGAGGAGGAGGTGGAAGAGGAGGAGGAGAACGAGGCGTAGGGGAGGATGAGGAAAATACGGACGAAGAAAAATGTAGGAGGAGGGAGGAAGGGGTGGTGGGGAGGAGGACGGGGAAGGAGAGAGGAGTTGGTAAGAAGGAGGAAGGAGAGAGGAGTTGGTAAGAAGGAGGAAGGAGAGAGGAAGGATAGGGAAAGAGAGAAGAGGAAAGAGGAGGAGAGAGGAGAGAGGAAAGAGGAGGAGAGAGGAGAGAGAATAGAGAGGAGGTGGTAAGAAGGAGGAGGGAGAGGGGAAGGAGAGAGGAGAGGAGAAGGAGAGAGGAGAGAGGAAGGAGAGAGAAGAGAGAGGAGACAGAAGAGAAAGGAGGTGGTAAGAAGAAGGAAAGGAGAAGGGTAGGATAGGGAGAGAGGAGGAGGAGGAGGAGGAGGAGGAGGAGGAGGAGGAGGAGGAGGAGGAGGAGGAGGAGGAGGAGAGAGGGAGAGGAGAGAGGAGGGAAGGGCCTGAGAAGATTACAGCCACGAACTAAGAAGAGAAGAACAAAGAAAATCAGAACAAAAACTAAACAAATAATTTACTGAAAAAGAGAGGAGGGAGGGATGGTAGATAGGAGACAAAGAGAGAAGAAAGAAGAGGAGGGCAGGAGAAGGAGGGGGAAGGGGGAGGATGGAGGAGGAGGAGGGGGAGGAGGAGGGAGATGAGGGATAGGAGGAAGTGGAGGCAGATAAGGGAGGAGGGCGAGAAGGGTGAGGGGAGAGGAGGGAGAGGGGGAGAGAAGGGAGAGGGGAAGAGGGGGAGAGGAGGGAGAGGGGAAGAGGAGGGAGAGGAGGAAGAGGGTGACAGGAGGGGGAGGAGGGGGAGGGGGAGAGGAAGGAGAGGAGGAGGAAGAGGATAAAGATGAGGAGGAAGAGATGAAAGAGGAGGGAGAGGGGGAAGGGGAGGATGAGAAGAAAGGGAAAGAAGAGAAAGAAGAGAAAGATGGGAAGAAGAGAAAAAGGAAAGAAGAGAATGAAGAAGAGGGAGAGGAGGAGAGGAGGGAGAGGAGGAGAAAAGGAAGAGAAGGAAGAGAATAAAGAGAAGGAAGAGAAGGAAGAACCTCTACTTCGAATGAAGAACCTCTACTTCGACCAAGAACCTCTACTTCGAGGAAGAACCTCTACTTCGAATGAAGAACCTCTACTTCGAATGAAGAACCTCTACTTCGAATGAAGAACCTCTACTTCGAATGAAGAACCTCTACTTCGACCAGGAACATCTACTTCGACGAAGAACCTCTACTTCGAGGAAGAACCTCTACTTTGACCAAGAACCTCTACTTCGACCAAAAACCTCTACTTCGACGAAGAACCTCTACTTCGACGAAAAAAGACGACCTTGAGCTTGTGAAGTGTTCTTCTCTACTGCCTCAGAGGTACGCTTTCGTCCAGGTATGTCCGTGATGGATATACAAAAGTGTGTGTGTATAGTTAGTACATGTAGGAGGAAGGTGCTCAGTGTGTGTGTGTGTGTGTGTCTGTGTGTGTGTGTGCGTGTGTGTGTGTAATTCACCACTGTCTTGGATCACGCGTTGGACTCGTGATCGACAGCTATTACCCTCCCGGATGACAACTCAGAGCTCATTTATGACCCATGTATAGGTAATGCTGTGACCTGACACACACACACAACTCCCTGCCCACGAGAGTTGGGGTAACGACTTGCAGCGCAGCGATACTGAAATTATTTCAGCCTTGGGCGGGATTTGAACTCGGACCGCTGAAGTAGCAGTTACGAACGCTATCTCTACGCCGTCGAGCCGTGTGTGTGTGTGTGTGTGTGTGTGTGTGTGTGTGTGTGTGTGTGTGTGTGTGTGTGTGTGTGTGTGTGTGTTTTCCCTGTCTGTTTACACCGCCAGACGAGCCTGATGAGGCGAAAACATACGTAGTGCTTCCGTACGAAACCTTACTACTTAGCACCTTTGTATTCGCCCCGGGGGTTGGGGGTTCGAACCCAGGTCACTGGTCCCCGAAGAGAAGGGGAGGTGGGAGAGGGAGGGGGAGAGAGAGGCAAACGAAGGGTGGGAAAGAGAGAGAAAGAGAGAGAGAAAGAGAGAGAGGAGATACAGAATGACAGAGAGAGGAAGGGGAGGGCAGAGAGGCAAAGAGGAATGGCAGGAGAAATGAAGAGAAGGAAAGAGAGAGAGAGAGAGAGAGAGAGAGAGAGAGAGAGAGAGAGAGAGAGAGAGAGAGAGAGAGAGAGAGAGAGAGAGAGAGAGAGAGAGAGAGAGAGGTGGAAAAGTTGACGAATGGTGGGATAAGGAAATGGTGATGAATACTGGAGGAAGATGAAGGAGGGCGAGAGAGGGAGGGGAGAAGAAAATCATGAAGACGAAGAGGGAAGACAGAAGGAAGAAAAGAAGGAGGGGAGGAAGAGAGTGAGTGAAGGAAGGAAGGAAGGGAGGAAAGGAAGGAGGCAGGAAAGGAAGGGTGGAAGGAAGGGTGGAAGGGGGAGAGGAAGGAGGGGACGAGGGAAGGGAGGGAGGAAGGAAGGGAGTGAAGGAGGGAAGGGAGGAAGGGAAGAAGGAAGGAAAGGGAGGAAAGGAAGGGTGGAAGGAAGGGAGAGATGAAGGAAGGGAGGAAGGAAGGGAGGAAAGAAGGAAGGAAGGAAGGAAGGAAGGAGAGAAGGAAGACAGGGAGGGAAGGAAGGGAAGGAGGAAGAAAAGGAAGTAAAAGAGAAGAGAGGGAGCAACAGAGGAAGATATGGAGGAGGGGAGGGAGGAAGAAGGTAAGGAGGGAAGGGAGGGAGGAAGGAAAGAAGGGAGGAAGGAAAGGAGAGAGGAAAAAATTAATAAGGTGAAGAAAGAAGGATGGAAGGGATGAAGTAATGAAGGAAGAAGGGAGGTAAGGAACGCGGGAAGGAGGGAAGGAGTAATGAAGGAAGGAAGGAAGGGAAGAAGGAAGGGATGAAGGGAGGAAGGAAGGAAGGAAGGGAGGAATGGAGGAAGAAGGAAAGAGGAGAGGGAGGGAGGGAGAGAGGGAGGAAGGGAGTAATGAAGGAAGGAAGGAAAGAATGGAGGGAGGGAGGGAGGGAGGAAGGGAGTAATGAAGGAAGGAAGGAAGAAAGGGAGGGAGTAACGAAGGAAGGGAGGGAGGAAGGAAGGAAGGATGGAAGGAAGGGAGTAATGAGGGAAGGAAAGAAGGAAGGAAGGGAGTAATGAAGGAAGGAAAGAAAGAAGGAAGGGAGTAATGAAGGAAGGAAGGAAGGAAGGAAGGAGGAAGGAAGGGAGGAAGTAGTAATGATGGAAGGAAGGAAGGAAAGAAAGGAGTAATGAAGGAAGGAAGGAAGGGAGTAATGAAGTAAGGAGTAATGATGGAAGGAAGGAAGGAAGGAAGGAAGGAAGGAAGGAAGGGAGGGAGGAAGGAAGGGAGGAGAGAAGAGGAGGAGCGTCGAGTCCTTAAAGATGAGGACGCCGAACCAAGACCGGAGGAGGAGGCGGAGGAGGAGGCGGAGGAGGAGGAGGAGGCGGAGGAGGAGGAGGAGGAGGAGGAGGAGGAGGAGGAGGAGGAGGAGGAGGGGGAGGGGGAGGAGGAGGAGGCAACTCCAGTGCGGGGTTGTGTGTGTGTCGCAGCCTTCGCCGCTTCCACTCTCTCTCTCTCTCTCTCTCTTTCTCTCTTTTGTTAACCACACCCTTTCTTCCCTTGCCTTCCCTCTCTTTTTTGTCCCTCTTCCCAGTCCCATTACCCACTTCCCTTCCCTTTTCCCTTCTTTCCTCTTTCCTTTCCCTTCATATTTTCCTTCCCTTCCTTTACCTTTCTCCTCCCTTCACCTATTCCTTCCCTTCCTTTCCCTTCATATTTTCCTTCCCTTCCTTTACCTTTCTCCTCCCTTCACCTATTCCTTCCCTTCATACTTTCCTTCCCTTCCTTTTCCTTTCTCCTCCCTTCACCTATTCCTTCCCTTTCTTTCCTTTCCTTTCCTTTCCCTTCCCTTCATTCACCTTCTCTTCCCTTTCCTTCACCTCTTCCTTCCCTACCCATTACCTTTCCTCTCCCTTCCCTTCCTTCCCCTTCCCTTCTTTCCTTCCCTTCCCTACTCATTCCCTTTCCTTCCCTTCATTCCTTATATTTTCCTTCATCTTTTGCCTTTCCTTTCGTTTTGTTCCCTTCCTTTACCTTCATTTGACTGTCCCAATGGCTCTTTCCTCCTTCGTAATAATTCTCTCTCTCTCTCTCCTCCCTCTCTCTCTCTCTTTCAATCTCTTCATCTTTCTTCTGCTTCTCATCTTTTTATTCTTCCTCTTCCTTTAACTCTTACTGTTTCTATTCTCTCTCCTCCTCCTCCACTCTTCTTCCTCTCCCTCATCTCTTCCTTATCTTTTCTTCCTCCTCATCCTCTTTTTCATCTCCCTCATTATCATCATCTCTTCCTTCTCCTACTCCTCCTCCTCCTCCTTCTCCTTCCCCTCCTCCCTTCCTTCTTCTTCCTCTCCCTCATCTCTTCCTTATCTTTTCTTCCTCCTCATCCTCTTTTTCATCTCCCTCATTATCATCATCTCTTCCTTCTCCTTCTCCTCTTCTCCCTCTCCATCATCTTCTATTCCTCCTCCTCCTCTCCCTCATCATCATCATCTTCCTTCCTCTCTCATCATCTTCCTTCCTCTCTCATCATCTTCCTCTCCTCCTCCCCCTCTTCTTCCTCTCCTTCATCTTCTCCTACTTCTCCTCCCCTCTTCTTCCTCTCCCTCTTCATCTTCTCCTCCTCCCCCTCTTTTCTCTCTCTCCCTTATTATCTTCTTCCTCTCCCTCTTCATCTTCCTCCTCCTCCTCTCAAGTCGAACTGAACAAATGTCTCCCAATAAACCTCGAGAAACAGAACAACCACGTCTTCCTCCTCCTCTTCCTCCTTCTCCTCCTCTTGTTAGTTGCTCCAAGTTCTTCCCTCCCTCCCCCCACCCCCCACCTCCTGGAGGCCCATCTGAACGTGCACCTCTCCAAAGCATCCTCCTCCTCCTCCTCCTCCTCAGTCCCGCCCATGTCATCCTTAGATACGTCTTCGGCATCCCCCTCCCTCCCCCCTTCCTCCCCATCTCACCCTTAGACTCGTCCCCCCATTCGAGAGCTTCCCCCCTCTTCCTCGCCCCCTCCTCCCCCCATTCCCCCTCCTCCCCCCTTCTCATCCCCCTCCCATATTCTGCTCACGAACCTTCCCGTCAGATCTCTCGCCCTCCCCCTCCCACCCCCACTCACCCTCCCTCCCACCTACTCATCCACTCACCCACCTGCTCTCCTCCTCCCCCTCCTCCTCCTTCCTCCTGCTCCTTAACAACTCCTCTGCTCCATTGGCTAGATGGTTTCTCACTTCCCAACATTGGGCTGGGTTGGATTGGGTTAGATTGGGTTGGATTGGGTTAGATTGGGTTAGGTTGGGTTAGACTGTGTTATGTTGTATTAGGCTGTATTGAGTTGGGTTGGGTTAGACTTTGTCATGTGGTATTAGGCTGTGTTGGGTTGGGTTGGGTTGGGTTAGACTGTGTCATGTTGTATTAGGCTGTGTTGTGTTGTGCTGGGTTGGTTTAGGCTG
>NC_134807.1:2759104-2801604 GCF_046742065.1 Oratosquilla oratoria
TCACTTTGATTACAGAAACATCGCTGCGCCACTATGTAGCCTAAAATTTACTCTTTGCCTTTGACATACATACATAATACATACAAATACATGTATACATAAATACATGCATACATACGTATATACATGTATACATAAATACGTACATACTACGCATACAAAATACATACATACAAATACATGCATACAGTACATAAATACATGTAAACATAAATACGTACATACAAAATACATAATACGCATACAAAATACATAAACATATGCATACAAAAATACATGCATACAGGACATAAATACATTATACTTACATGCATACATACAAAAATACATGGATATATACATAAATACATGTATACTTATATACATGCATATATACAAAAATACATGTATATTTACATACATGCATGCATACAAATATACATGCATATACACATAAATACATGTATAATTATATACATGCATATATACAGTACATAAATACATGTATACTTATATACATACATACAGAAATACATGCATATATGCATAAATACATGTATACTTATATACATGCATACATACAAAAATACATACATATATACATAAATACATGTATAATCATATACATGCATATATACAGTACATAAATACATGTATACTTATATACATGCATACATACAAAAATACATGCATATATACATAAATACATGTATACTTATATACATGCATGCATACAAAAAATACATACGTACATATATCAAAAGGCCCTTTTTTTTTTTAAGGATAAGGTGGGCTTGGCAAGACACACATCTCCCTTCAACCATCCCAGAACCCATTTCCGGCGCCCCTCCCATCTTAGCTCCACGTGGATGAGGAGCTCCATGTGTCAGAAGCAATGCAGCAAGGCACAGCACCTCCACAGCAGTGCACATGTTTGTTATATCTTTAACACCTTCAGTATCACAAGTTAACAGATTTAAACTGATTTAATTGTGATGAGGGACAAAGGCTGTGTCGTCCTCAATGGGATAGTAAGGCGGTCCTGTATTGAACCCTCAAAGATGCTTTGCTTCGAGCTGCAAAGCACGAGGCTGGTCATTTTAAACAAACCTACAACCTAAGGCGCTTACCCAAATATGATGCCAGGTAGTAGGATGCGCGTCACCCGTCACTGGCTGTGTTAGGAGGCTAATGATCATCGCATCAAGCAAAACGTACCTAAAACGGTCCACAACCTGTGGTCCAAGGACCCCTTCAGGGATCCACAAAGGACCACGAACCTGAAAACTAGTGGGACTTTGGCTTAGTGGTGCAATTTAGTGAGTGGTCTTCGGGAGGCGAACTAACAGCAACTCATAAACATGGGGCCTGAGAGAGAGAACTCCCCAGACATGAATTTCCAGAAAATAATCGCACCGATCAAAACGTACCTTGAGCGTACTGTGTACGAGCTACGTGAGCACAAGGGTGAGGAGAGGGTGGGGAGAGAACTTCTCGTTTTGCGTATGTGGGGCAGTAGACTAGGGGGGGTTATGGGGGGGTTAGGGGGGGAGGGGCGTGTGCTTCCCTCGTCGAGCTCTCCTTAAAGCCGCGTGGTCCTTTCGTGGGTCGGAGTCTCATCTTCTTAGTTCGCAGATCTTTTGGTCGCAGAGATCGAGAGTTCTTGGGGAGGAACTACCGAGATCGAGAGTTTCTTGGGGAGGAACTACCGAGATCGAGAGTTTCTTGGGGAGAAATTCTCGAGATCGAGAGTTCTTGGGGAGGAAATATCGAAATCGAGTTATTGGGGAGGAACTATCGAGATCGAGAGTTCTTGGGGAGAAACTACCGAGATCGAGAGTTCTTGGGGAGGAACTCCCGAGATCGGGAGTTCTTGGGGAGAAATTCCCGAGATCGAGAATTTCTTGGGGAGAAATTCCCGAGATCGAGAGTTCTTGGGGAGGAACTCCCGAGATCGAGAGTTCTTGGGGAGGAACTCCCGAGATCGAGAGTTTCTTGGGGAGAAATTCCCGAGATCGAGAGTTCTTGGGGAGGAACTCCCGAGATCGAGAATTTCTTGGGGAGAAATTCCCGAGATCGAGAGTTCTTGGGGAAAAACTCCCGAACTCGACTTCGGGGAAGACTTCAAGGAGGCCGAGAATTGGCGAAGACGGAATGTGGGTACCAGTAGATGGCCCCTCAACAACGAAGCTAATATATATATATATATATATATATATATATATATATATATATTATATATATAATCCTCACAAATTTTAACCTTTCATAACTATATTTCCACGAAAAAACTCTATGGAAAAATACTTCCTAATCCACGCTCGTGTCATAACATTTTATATTGATGTTATCAAGGGCACGCCGGCCAAATTTATTATATATATTTTGAAATTATATATAATTTATCATCGTTCATAGATTTTGATAAACGTATATTAATAAACGATGTGTGTAGGGTGTGTGTGTGGTGTGTGTGTGTGTGTGTGTGTGTGTGTGTGTGTGTGTGTGTGTGTGTGTGTGTGTGTGTGTGTGTGTGTGTGTGTGTGTGATTCCCCATGGTTTTTTATCACGTATTGGACTCGTGATTGACAGTTATTAACCTCCCGGATGAGAGCTCAGAGCTCGTATGACCGATCTATGGGTAATACTGTGACCTTACACGTACACACACACCCAACTCCCCGCCCACGAGAGTTGGAGTAACAACCCGCAGCGCATCGATACTGAAATTATTTCAGCCCTGGGCGGGATTCGATCCCGGACCGCCGTAGTGGCAGGCGAGAACTCTAACCACTGCGCCACGAGGTTGTGTGTGTGTGTGTGTGTGTGTGTGTGTGTGTGTGTGTGTGTGTGTGTGTGTGTGTGATAATAATAATTAATCATCGGTTTATTGGGTATGGCAGCATTACTGCTGAAAATATACATCCTACAAGATTATAACAATATAAAAACTATGACAGTTGTGTGTGTGTGTGTGTGTGTGTGTGTGTGTGTGTGTGTGTGTGTGTGTGTGTGTGTGTGTGTGTGTGTGTGTGTGTGTGTGTGTGTGTGTGTGTGTGTGTGTGTTCGTCTGCCTTTTGTATACATCTTGACACTTTCCTTTGGGAGAAATGCGTGACAAAGCGCGATTTGCATCGTAGATAGTTTCTCATGAGAGTGCAGAGCTTGGTGGCTCAGGCACAAAGAGCAAAGAATAAAGCAAAAAAGAAAAAGAAGAAGAAGAAGAAGCAAGGCTTCTGTTGCATGGATTTCCAATGCTCAAACAGGCAAAGTTGCGTCATCTGTTATTGTCACAAAACCGAAAGTCCCAGTGTTATTAAGGAGCTCACACACACACACACACACACACACACACACACACACACAAATATATATATGTTATGTATTAAATTAATAACAAATTAATATTCATGCTATTACACACAAATATATTATATATGGTCTATGTGGTTTACCCACGCGTTTGTTGTGCGGTGGTGACGGATGTCGGCCTTGTGTTCATGTATGCGTTTGTTTAGTCCCATAGAAACACTCAAGTTACATATTATATATATATATATATATATATATATATATATATATATAGATATATATATATATATATATCATAAATAATTAATAAAATAAATAATACTCATGCTATTCAGCAACAACTCCGCCAGTTTAAGATATCATAGCTGCAATTAGAATCCAATGTCACCTAGTTCTCTATTCTTGAAATTCCCATGGGCTCCATTCTCCAAAGAATTGCGTTCATAATACGGTACTAGAGGCATATCAATTTGAAACTTAGCATGATGGAATGCTAAACACGAAAATTTGCTTTTGAAAAAAAAAAAAAAAATCTGAACGACATTGTAAAACATAGCGAGCTTGCAGCCACGTTGCCAATATTTTACCATAAGAATACGAATTTTTTTTATCATCATCGTTATTATCATTACTACTACTATTATTAGTATTTTATCAATTTTATTATCACTTAATTTATTTTATATTCTATTCATCTTTTCCTATTATTCTATGATTTTGTACTGGGTGGCTAATAAGTGCGCACAGTAAGAGTTAAAATTTATATTTAGATACACACAAAATGACACAATCACAAATGCGTGCACCCTCAACTAGGCCGTCTTCGATACTGACGCGCTAGCTAGCTACAGGTTTTGCGCGCGAAGACGTGCATCGCATCTGCCATATCTAACATAAATACAAAATACATTTTATAATATAATCATTACAATAACTACTAAAATAATACAATACATATACTATACACCATGCCAACATAATTTATCTATTTACTTGTTTACCTATATAGTCGTTTATTTACAGTGTACTATACAAAATCCCCTTTCCTCCCCTCCTGGATTCTTCCATGGGCTCCAAAACCCCAAGAGAATATCCACCAAACTCCCCTCCCCCCTCCCCCATTCCCACTAATCTTGGTCCTCCTCCTCCTCCTCCTCCTCCTCCTACTCTTGTTCCTCCTCCTCTTACTCTTCTTCCTCTTCCTCCTACTTTTCTTTCTCTTCCTCCTACTCTTGTTTCTCTTCCTCTTCTTCCTACTCTTCTTCTTTCTCCTACTCTTCTTCCTCTTCCTCCTACTAATCTTCCTTTTCCTCTTATTACCCTTCTTCCTCTTCCTCTTATTACTCTTCTCCCTCATCCTCCTACTCTTCTTCCTCATCCTCCTACTCTTCTTCCTCTTCCTCCTACTACTCTTCTTCCTCTTCCTCCTCCACCTCTTCTTCCCCTTCTTCTTCCTCCTTATCATCTTCTAGAAACAGATACAGAGGTACAAAGTGACTTCTCCTCCTCCTCCTCCTCCTTCTTTCTCCTTTTGTTCTTCTTTTCTTCTTCCAGATGCAGCAAGAAAGCGACTTGGGAGGTTGTTGGGGAGGGGGGAGGGGGGAAACTTTGCAACACAAGAGAGGCAACATAAAAAAAACGCATAAATAAATCAGGCGGTGCCAAAGTGAGCCAGCTTTTAAAAGCTGGTGCAGCTCAGCTAGTCCAGAAGCCGGAACACGGATGGGAAACGATGCAGCTGGTTTCCCGCAAACACTCCCCTTTCCCCCCCACCTTCCCCTCTCTCCCCTCGTCCTCTTTCTCCCCCCTCCCACCTCCCCTCCTCCCACTCCCCTTCCCACCTCCTCTCTCCCAATCCTCTCTCCCCCCCTTCCACTTCCTCTCCCCTCTCTCCCACCCCTCTCCTCTCTCTCCCCCTCCCACCTCCCCTCTCTCCCACCCCTCTCCTCTCTCCCCCTCCCACCTCCCCTCACCCTTCCTCCCACCTCTCCCCTCTCCCTTGGTCCCACAAGTCCAGAACCGGCACCTCCACTCCCCAACCACTCCCTCCAGAGTTGGGGGGGAGAGGGGGTCAGTTAGGGGGGTTAGGGGGGATAAATCCGATACAAGCACTTGAAACACTGAAGTGCCACTCGCCAGGCGTGATCCGAGTTGGTAGCACTCGATACTAACCTCCACACAGGACACACACACACACACACACACACACACACACACACACACACATACACACACGCACACACAAGGTGTGGGTGGAGGCAAATGCATGGGAAGGAGATAAATGGACACAGAGAAGAAAGGGACGAGATAAAGGAAAATGATGAGGAAGAAATGGAAGAAGAGGAAGAAGAGGAGGAAGAGGAGGAGGAGGAGGAGGAGGAATGGAAAGGAGAGAAAGGGGAAGGAGAGAAAGAGGTGAGGAGGGAAAGGAGTGGGAAGGGTAGGGGAGGGATGGAAGAAGGAAGGAGAAGAGAGGAGGAGGAGGAAGGGGGGAGATAGATAAAGAAAGGAGAGAGAGGGAGAAGGAGACAGAAAGAGAAAGGTTGGGACAAATAAACAATAAATAATATATATATATATATATATATATATATATATATATATATATATATATATATATATTGTTGACACCATACCGGGACAACTTTTAAATTCCCTTTAAATTATTCCTACCAATTACATATATCATTATTATTCTTATGATTATTATAATACAGTAATATGGATTATCATTTTCGACATTACTGGCACAGATAACATTATTGTCCTCCTTAATCATTACTATAAATATTATTACTATTATCAAAAGTATTTAATTTGGACACATCCTTCGTTTTGTCTAACACAAATAGACAACACATGCCTCAACCTCACATTACATTTGTGTCTGTTTTAAAGTCATCAAAGTTTACGTACACCTTGTACCTCCAACATCAAGGGGAAAACTAAATTAGCATCCCATTATCAAACCAAATGATGTGGGTTTGACGAGTATATTATAATATTTCGTGTCACAACAATCTGTCAATATGTTCTGTGAAGTCGGTTCAAACGGTGAATGATGACGTCATGTCGACTCGCTTCTCCCTGCGCGCCAAACCGCCATATGTTGCCATTACAGACAAGCAAGATTTATTTTTTCATTTTCCCTTTCCCTCTCCCCATTTTTCTATATCTTCCCTGCCTGTGTGTAGTCCTATACATTTATATATTTCTCTTCCCTTCACCATCGATAGCCATGCCCAAAGGGAGCGAACAATCAATCCTTATTGCCAACAAATCAAAACTATTCTGCAAAGTTTCCCTTCGCCGTGTGTGCGAGGGTTGCTACAAACCCCCACTGACGCATCAGGTATCAAGTCACGATGCGTAACGAACTGTGACCACTTTCCTCGTCACTCAAGACATATGAGGTTACCAAAATGTACACGCGATTACCTCGACTGTAATCTCTGATATAAGAACTACAATTAAACCCACCCATTGCGGTTCAAATCACAAGATTTTTATCACAATTGCTACTATGAGGTTATCGCTACAATACAACCTTTCATAACATGGCTACCGGTTGGGTCTTCTACTTAAGATTTATTAAAGATTGATTAAACGCAATAAATATTTATATACAGTGTTCCAAACATGTCTACGTATATTATCACACCTTTGCACATCAAACAATATTTAGAGAACTTTATGAAGTTTATCCTAGCTTTGCCATACGACTTTATTTATCTTAGACTCTACTTGACATCCTCTAGTTGATCAATTACGGACCCAAATCTGTCCACAATCCATCAAGTGGGACTTTAGTGGAGTTTAGCGAGTCTGACGTCGTCTCCAGGAGGTCACGGAACAGCACTACATAAGTTTGGGCGGGCGACACTCATCCCAACTCCAAGAGTCGTTGCATATTCAGCGTCTTTCGGTTCTTGCACGACCTTCCCCCCTCCCGCCCCGACTCAGGTCCATAAAGAAGAAAATAAAATAGAATTGCGGCACCAAAACACAAAATACCATTATGAAGTGAAAATAAATAAAAGAAATAAAGATAAAATCAGAGTAACAGAAATATAATGTAAAACAAAATTAAAAAACAGAAAATATATATAAAATAAACTAAAACGAAAAAGAACCATGATAAAATAATAAAAAATAAAACAAAAAACTGAAGTAAAGTCGAACAAAATGAAATAAAAGATACAAATCAAATCACATGAAACTATATATAATAATAATTAAGCAAAGCAAAATATATAAATATATATAATTTGAACAAAACTGAAATATTGTGACGTTATACAAAGATTCCTTCAGATGCTCTCTTCCAATTATTCTTTCAAATTGAGACTAATCCAAGATCACAAGGTACCCATCATAGACACACGTACCCAAAGGAAAATAAAGGATTTTCCCCTCCTATAGAAATAAAATTACAATAATAATAATAATAATAATAATAATAATAATAATGAAAATAATAATAATAATATAATATATACTCGTACATGTGTAATTATGTTCGCAGATGATGTAATGTTATCGGGAGAAAGTGACAGGGAACCGCAAGAACAGGGATCAACGTTTGGGAAGGTAAGACAGACGAGAGGAGAAAGTTGGGAGTGATTGCCAACAAGGGTAAGGTGACACGAGAAAGACAGACAGACAGACAGAGAGAAAATGACAGACAGAGAGAAAACGAGAGAAAGGAACCAATCACAAATCAATCACAAGACTGACTTTACAAGTAGAGCTAGATATCTAGATCTAACAACAAATAGAAGTATGGAAAGAGAGAATAGGAATTTGATCAACAGAGGCTCATAAAACAGTGGGTGCGCTTAAGAAAGCAGGAAAGTGAGTAATATCTCAATCAGAGATAAAATAGGAATAGTGGAGAGCACAGTGGGTTCAATCCTACGGCATGAGAGCAAATTTTGGCCACGATGGTGTTTCAAATGAGCTGTGGAATGAGGAGAATGAGTAAGATAATAAATACAGACATGTTTCATTAATGTCGGAAGAGATGGTGAGACAGGGGTAGTATGGAGCATGGGGAAAAGGAAAATGGGAAGACGGAGGTACAAAAGAAAATGGACGAGAGGAGGAGCATGGAGAGGAGGGGTTAAAAATGTACATGTAAAAACCCATGTATACAAGTACACGTATTTGTATACGTACCGGTATATGTAAACGTATGTATAAGTACACTTACAACTATTTCTTAACACTGTTACCTAAAACTGTCGTCTATTTTGGCAATGAAAGGTACCCATGGAGACAACGACTTTAAATGTCAGTTAGAGAGGGTCCCTGAAGGTCGTACGAAGGGCGCTCCCACGAGAGAACCCCAGCTTTATGGTATTCTATTGAACGACTTTCTTTCGTTTACTTCAAAGACCAGCAAAAGGGCAAATCACGAAAACAATGAAATCCTCTCGCGCGCCCAAAAGGAAGAAACCCCTTGCCTTATGGTATTCCATTGAACGATTCTTTTATGTATTTCAAAGAACACCAAAAAAGACAAAATCACATCGATAGAATTTGCCCATGAGAATAATAGGACGAATGAGAATAATAGGACGAATAGCGAAGTCTTGTAATCGATCCCACGAACTTGCAAGAACTCAAAAACCCCAAATTTTTTGGGTTGTCCAATTCAGGTAAAAGGATACAAAGAGTCTATACACGACTATGAAGGCTTTGTACAAAAGGTAAGAAAAATTGAAGGGAAGGTGGAAAACACAGACTATCTTAACGTCCTTTCCTTCTCTTCAACACCAGCCGACAAAATTCCCTTGAGAAATGGCCGTGATAACACTATCTAAATATCAAGGTTATTCCCCTTTACAAGGGGGTAGCTAAATCAAAGGCCCATCCACTCCCACCCACTCCACTCCCATCCTCCACTCTTTCCCCCCTCCCATCTTAGCTCCTCGTGGATGACGGGTCATCCCTGCATCCCACCCACAGACCGGGTTAGAATCAATGCAGCAAGAAACACGGTGATAGAGCTAATTAAAAAAAAATTCACTAAACCTGAAAAAATACATGAATTTTGATCTACCACCAAAGGAATGTCCAACAGGTCAAATGGCACCGAAAAAGCGAGTCTTTTGTAATTTTTTGTGGCTTTGTGTGTGTGTGGAACTTGTATGATCATAAACATTCCAATTCTAACCAAAAGTTAAATTAATCAAGCTCCATCATTGATACTCCACGACAGCCTACTGTGTGACAATGGATCCACATAAAATAAAAAAGACAAGAAAATAGATAAATATATATATAAATAGATACATTAATATACAAATAAATTAATAGATAAACAAATGAGAAAGTTGGAAAAGAAGACACTGGTCTAGTTCCGAGTTTATTTCTCGAATAAGGAATAAAACTCGGAACTATCACTGTCTTCTTGTTCCTTCTTCAACTCGCCACAATGTCTCAACAAATAAACAAACGATGTAACTAAAACAAACTCACCGCTCCATTAACACACTGAAAGACAACACACTGCTGCATGCCAGACCCCCTGATATCCACCCTTCTGAATCCTCTCTCCCACGTAAGGACAGAGTCCTCTTGGCCAGACTGCGATGCGGTCACCACCCAGCACTTCTAAGCTACCAGAAGAGGCTGGACGACCGTGTTGTGAACAGCTGCCCAGGATGTAACACTTCACCCCATACCATACAACACATAATGGAAGACTGCATTATACACAATCATGCACGCAAACAACACAACATACACTCTATAAAGGATTTGTGGGAAAACCCAGTTTCGGCTGTGGCCTTCCTTGGGGAGACGGGACTGCTCGGACAGACAGTCTAGGGAACGACAACAACAACAACAACAAACAAAAAATAAAAGAATGATTAAAAAGGATCATCTTGTAAATATAAAGTTTGATAGCACAGAAACGACCACTTCTCGATTATATTACATTTTTTAAATTAAACTTGAGATACAAACTTCTTTGACTTGGGAAATATTTCCGTAATTTTTCAATCCAATAAAACGGTTTCGGACCAACGGTGGCTGATGTGCCCTTTTAGCACGCAAAGCCTCAAATGCGGTTCAAGCGACGCGGCAACGGGAGAGGCCCAACGACTGAACGAGGCCGAGTGGAATCGATCTCAGAGAGAGAGAGAGAGACAGAGAGAGAGAGAGAGGGAGGGAGAGAGAGAGAGAGAGAAAAAAAAAAGAGAGCTAGAGAGATAGATAGAGATAGAAATAGAGAGAGAGGGAGAGAGAGAGAGAGACAGGAGAGAGATAAGAGGGAGAGAGAGATGAAGAGAAAGAGATAAGAGGGAGAGATATAAGAGATAAGAGGAAGATAAAGAGATAGAGGGAGAGAAAGATATAGGGAGAGTGAGAAAGAAAAAGAGAGAGAGGGAAAGAGAAAGAGAGGAAGACAGATAAAGAAAGACACAGACAGAGAATGTGTGTGTGTGTGTGTGTGTGTGTGTGTGTGTGTGTGTGTGTGTGTGTGTGTGTGTGTGTGTGTGAGAGAGAGAGAGAGAAAGAGAAAGAGAGAGAAGAGTGGTGGGGGCTTGGAAGAATTCAAGGATTAACCAAATGGAATCAATCAGGCGAGCAAAATAAAAAATAAAAAAAAATAAAAATAAATAAAATAATAACATGTACTGAAACAATTATAAATAATAATACAAATAAATTAAAAGAGAAACCTTATCAATCTCATTACAATATCCTGAGACAAAAGATATTCTCGTATAAATAAACAAATAAATCAATTCGTTCGCAGGTGACGTCATCGCGTACACATTTTCTCTGGCAAATGCTGCGTGTAACACCATTAAATATAAAATATAAAATAAATATACAAATAAATGAATGGACAAATAAATGGATAAATATAAAAACAATATATAAATAAATATACATATAAATAGATCATGATATGAAATATACAAATAAATATATGAATAAAGACATAAATAAATACATAAATACACGAATAAATATACAGATGAATAAATGCATAAATAAATAATAAATGAATAAATAGATAAATTAATAAGTTGTCATCCATTCGTAGGTTTTACTACACGATAGAGTGAAACTGTTATCCTTGGATGAAGCTCTCTTTCTCTTTCTCTTTCTCTCTCTCTCTCTCTTCGGCCAAACCATTCCGCCCCCGTAAAACCATTTTATGACGAGATCCACCAAATGCCAGGAAAGACCAACTAAGAGGAGGAGGAGAAGGAAGAGGCGGAAAGGAGGAGGGGGAAAGGAGGAGGAGGGGGAAAAGGGGAAAAGAGGAAAGGAGGAGGAGGAGGAGGAGAAAGAGGAGGAAATGAGGAGGAAGAGGAGGAAATGAGGGGGAGGAGGAAATGGGGAGGAGGAAATGAGGAGGAGGAGGAGGAGGAGGAGGAGGAGGCGATCACGTTGTAGCCCCGTACTCCTCTCCTTTCATAAATCTCTCTTTCTCTCTCTCTCTCTTTCTAACTCCCTATCCCTTCTCTTCTACCCTCCCCCTCACTCCCTCTGTTTCTCTTTCTCACTCACTCTGTCCTTCCTTCCCTCTCTATTCCTCCCCTTTCCTTCTCTTCCTCCCTCTTCCATTCCCTCTCTCACTTCATCCATCGCTCCCTCCATCCCCCTCATCCTATCTCCTTGCCTCTCTCTCTCTCTCTCTCTCTCTATTCCTCCCCCCTCTCTCTCTCTCTCTCTCTCTATTCCTCCCCTCTCTCTTTCTCTCTCTCTATTCCTCCCCACCTCTCTTTCTCTCTCCATTCCTCCCCTCTCTCTATATATATTCCTCTCTCTATATATATATTCCTCTCTCTATATATATATATATTCCTCCTCTCTCTATTTCCCTCTCTCTTTCTCTCTCTCTCTCTCTCTCTCCCTTTCGTGCGACCAGACTGGATCCCGTTTCAAGACACCAGACGAGGTCACGGGGTCACGCCCGGACCGTCCGAGGTCGTGCAACGGGGGAGGGTCAGATGATTCGGGCTTCGTGCTGGGCGCGCAGGTGCCCGCGTGGGCGGAGCCAAGAGCCCAGCCGGGCAGGAGGAGGAGGAAGAGGAGGAGGAGGAGGAGGAGATGCCCGACTTTCCCCAGAGGGCCGAAGACGAAAATGGGACGAAAACGAAGATGAAGATGAAGACAATGATGGAGGAGGAGGAGGAGGAGGAGGAGGAGGAGGAGGAGGAGGAGGAGGAGGAGGAGGGAGAGGAGGAGCAGGAGGGAGAAGAGGAGGAAGAGGAGGAGGAGGAGGGAGGAGGTGGAAGAGGAGGAGGAGGAGGAATAGGAGGATGAGGAATAGGAGGAGGAGGAGGAGGAGGAGGAATAGGAGGAGGAATAGGAGTAGGAGGAGGAGGAGAAGGAAGAGGAGGGAGAAGGAAGAGGAGAGAGGAGAAGGAAGAGGAGGGAGGAGGAGAAGGAGGAGGGAGGAAGAAGAGGAGGAGGAAGGAGGAGGAGGAAGGAGGAGGAGGGAGGAGGAGGAGGAAGAGGGAGGAGGAGGAGGAAGAGGTGAGGAGGATGCCCGACTTTCCCCAGAGGGCTAAAGATGACAATGGAACGAAGAGGAGGACGAAGAGGAGACGAAGAATTGGAAGAATGACATATCGAAAAAAAAAGAAAAAAAAGAAAAGAAAAGGAAATTAACAACGAAATGGAAAAGGTAGAGGAAGAGGAGACGGAGAACGAGGCAAGGAGGATATAGGAATGGACGAAAAGGTGAAAAAACGAAGAGGAACAAATATGGAAACAAAGACGTAGAGGAAGGGAATAAAGGCAGGGAGAGCAAATGGTGGAGGAAATGGCGAAGAAGAAAAGAAGAAGAGGAAGAAAAATGATGGAGAAAAAAGTAAACGAAGATGAGGAATAAGAAAAAGGAAATAGAGAAGGCAGTGGAGAATAAGGAGGGGAAGGCAAAAATAAAATAGAAAAAGAAAAAGAAAGATACAGATGGAGAAAAGGATGAAAATAAGACAGAGGGGAGGGGAGGAAAAAGGACAAGAAAAAGGGACAAAAAGACAAAGAGGGGAGGGGAGGTAAAAGGACAAAAGAAAGGACAAAAAGAATAGCAAGAAGACGAAGGAGATCCAAAAGCAGAAGAAGAAAACGAAGAACAAGACGAAGACGAAGAAGAAGAAAACAAAAACAAGATTCAAAAGCAGACGAACAACAACAACAACAAAAACAACAATAAGGATGAGAACAAGAAGAAGAAAAAGAGTCACCAAGAAGGACGAAAGACCCCGACGGACACAAAGAGTGGCTCTCTCTCTCTCTCTCTCTCTGTCCGGCAAGCAGACGAACGAAGAAAGAAGAGAAAGTTCTCGACAATGAGTGGGCGCAAGATTTCGAGGTCGACCACTGGGGGGGTCTCTCTCTCTCTCTCTTCTCTCTCTCTTCTCTCTCTCCTCTCTCTCTCTCACCCCTCCCTCCCTCTCTCTCTCTTACCCCTCCCTCCCTCTCTCTCTATCTCACCCCTCCTCTCTCTCTCTCTCTCTCTCACCCCTCCTCTCTCTATCTCTCTCTCTCTCTCTCTCTCTCTCTCTCTCTCTATATATATATATATATATATATATATATATATATATATACATATATATATACATACATCCCACTCTCTATATCAATCTCTCCACTCTCCATCTCTATTTCTATTTCTCTATCTCCCCATCTATCTCTGTCTATCTCTTTTTTTATCTCACTATCTCTCTCCCCTCTATCTCTGTCAACCTCTCTCTCTCCGTCTGACTCTCTCTCTCTCTCCGTCTAGCTCTCTCTCTCTCTCTCTAGTAGAGGTCTACAGCCCTGCGGAAACGAGGTCTAAAGAACACGTACAAGGAGGAGGAGGAGGAGGAGGAGGAGGAGGAGGAGGAGGAGGAGGAGGAGAAGGAGGAGGAGGAGGAGGAGGAGGAGGAGGAGGAGAAGGAGGAGGAGAAGGAGGAGGAGGAGGAGGAGGAGAAGAAGGACAAGGACAATGACAAGGACGAGGGGGAGCAAGGGCGAGGAGGACAAGGACAAGGACGAGGAAAACAATGACAAGGACAAAGAGGAGTGCAATGACAAAGACAAAGAGGAGGACAATGACAAGGACAAAGAGGAGGACAATGACAAGGACAAGGAGGAGGACAATGACAAGGACAAAGATGAGGACAATGACAAGGACAAAGAGGAGGGCAATGACAAGGACAAAGAGGAGGGCAATGACAAGGACAAAGAGGAGGGCAATGACAAGGACAAAGAGGAGGGCAATGACAAGGACAAAGAGGAGGGCAATGACAAGGACAAAGAGGAGGGCAATGACAAGGACAAAGAGGAGGGCAATGACAAGGACAAAGAGGAGGACAATGATCAACGACAAAGAGGACAATGACAAGAACAAAGAGGACAATGACAAGGACAAAGAGGACAATGACAAGGACAATGACGAGGACAAAGATGAGGACAATGACAAGGAGGAGGAGGACAATGGCAAGGATGATAATAAAGAGGAGTGATGGTTAAATCACGTGTATACTGACCTCACTTGACCCGACATCCGAGTTGCGCGAGCGCGCGGTCCCTGATTGACCAAATATGGAAGTGGAGTCCTATCGGTGGGCGTGGCCTAATTTGAGTATCAAAATTAGTGACCACATTTTGAAAAGTTGAGGAGTCCTAACGGATTTGATGATGAAACTATTTAAGGGAAATTAAGATATTTGTGTGTGTGCGTGTGTGTGTGTGTGTGTGTGTGTGTGTGTGTGTGTGTGTGTGTGTGTGTGTGTGTGTGTGTGTGTGTGTGTGTGTGTGTGTGTGTGTGTGTGTGTGTGTGTGTGTAGGGAGAGAGTTTATGATAGACGCGTATGCGCACATACATGCATACATACATACATACATACATATATATATATATACGTACACATATACACACACACGTGAATAAATTTGGAGCTAAGAATGACAATTGCAAAAAAGAGAGAGGACCCACAAGAGACCCTTACTGTGTACAGTTAGGTAATTTATATACAGAGAGAGAGAGAGAGAGAGAGAGAGAGAGAGAGAGAGAGAGAGAGAGAGAGAGAGAGTGCGTGTGTGTGTGTGTGTGTGTACACGCATAAGGCTTCAAACGAAGGAGAAAATACTCAAGAAGTCGGAAGAACTTCGCATCTGAAAACGAGGTCAGGGCGAGAAGGGGGAGGAAGAAGAAGAAGAGGGAGGAGGGGAGGGGGGGAGGAAGAGGGAGAAGGGTGTGGAGGGGGAGGAGGGTGTGGAGGGGGAGGAGGGTGTGGAGGAGGAAGAGGGAGAAGGGTGTGGAGGGGGAGGAGGGTGTGGAGGAGGAAGAGGGAGGAGGGTGTGGAGGAGGAAGAGGGAGGAAGAGGAAGGAGGGTGTGGAGGAGGAAGAGGGAGGAGGGTGTGGAGGAGGAAGAGGGAGGAGGGTGTGGAGGAGGAAGAGGGAGGAGGGTGTGGAGGAGGAAGAGGGAGGAGGGTGTGGAGGAGGAAGAAGGAGGAGGGGGAGGAGGAGGAAGAAGAGGGAGGAGGGGAAGGAGAAAGAAGAGGGAGGAGGGGAAGGAGGAAGAAGAGGGAGGAGGAGGAGGAGGAGGGAGGAGGAGAAAGAGGAGGAGGAAGAGGAGGGAGGAGGAGAAAGAAGAGGGAGGAGGAAGAGGGAGGAGGAGGAAGAGGGAGGAGGAGGAAGAGGGAGGAGGAGGAAGAGGGAGGAGGAGAAAGAAGAGGGAGGAGAAGAGGGAGGAGGAGAAAGAAGAGGGAGGAGGAGAAAGAAGAGGGAGGAGAAAGAAGAGGGAGAAGAGAGGGAGGAAAAGGAGGAGGAAGAGGGAGGAAGAGGAAGGAGGAAGAAGAGGAAGAAGAGGGAGGAAAAGGAGGAGGAAGAGGGAGGAGGAGGAGGAAGAGGGAGGAGGAGTAGGAAGAAGAAAGGGGGAAGAAGACGAGGGAGGAGGAGGAGGAAGAAGAGTGGGGAGGAGAGGAGGAGGAGGAGGGAGGAACCTCGAGCGAGCGGTACGGAAACAAAACCTGCAATGAAACAACTCTTCCTTATGACTTCTTTCTTTCCACACTAAAATCCCTCCTCCTCCTCCTCTTCTTCTTCCTCCTCCTCCTCCTCCTCCTCCCACGTCCGTCCTTTGCAGCGCCCAGCGTTTCTCAACCTCCTAAACTCTGTGGACGCCTGAAATCGTCTTACCTATTCAGTGAACCTCTTTATACGGGGAGGAGACACGATGTAGACACTTTTTCTACGCATTTAGTGACAGAAACGTTATATTAAACAAATCGTCGTCACATTTTGTGAGATGCAATTAGCCGTGGGGAGAAATAGATAGAAAAAAAAAATGGACATTTCGAAGACACATTGTGTAGCCATGAACCATTAAGAAAATAATAATAAAAAAATAATAATAATAAGATAAAATAAAATAAGTCACAATCAACAAGACTACGAGACTACGAGTACATGTACATGTTAGGCTCCTTTCGCACGTATCGACTTTTCGCCGTGCGCCGTGCACGACACGACGTCGTGCACTCAAATATCATGGCTGTCTATGAACGCTTTCACGCGTGGTCTTAGTCGTGACGCGTGAAAGCGTCCATAAGACAACCTTGATTATTTGAGAGCACGACGTCGTGTCGTGCACGGCCCACGGCGAAAAGTCGACGCGTGTGGAACGAGCCTTCTTATACATATAATCTTTCACAGAGCTCTGGAGCAACAGGTAAAGGAGGTGATGACGATCACGGTCCACACCTTAAGACTTAATGCAAACTGACAATAAATAAATATATAATAAATTAATAAATACATAAATGAATATATAAATAAGTAAATATACAAATACAAATATATATATTTACATTTCTTTTTTATCCTCAACTCGTCTGAAGAAGAAGATGAGGAAGGAGAAGAAGAAGAATATGAAGGAGAAAAAGAAGATGAAGAAGGAGAAGGAGAAGATGAAGGAGAAGGAGGAGAAGAAGATGATGAAGGAGAAGAAGAAAGAAGAAGATGAAGGAGAAGGAGGAGAAGAAGATGATGAAGGAGAAGAAGAAAGAAGAAGATGAAGTAGAAGATGATAAAGATGAAGGAGAAGATGATGATGAAGAAGAAGAAGAAGATGAAGGAGAAGATGAAGAAGAAGAAGATGGAGAAGAAGAAGATGATGATGAAGAAGATGATGATGAAGAAGATGATGATGAAGAAGAAGAATTTCAAGGTCCTTGCAGGACCATCGGGCTAACCTTTAGGAGGACGATACACACAAAGCAAAGCGAGAAATGCCTAAGTTGTGTTTCCCCCTTTTGGCCTTCCTGGATTGAAGACGAATTAAATCAACGAATTGAACGAAAAAGTAAATAAATAAAGAAATAAAACAAAAGATTTCCTGCAGCACAAATACACAAGTTACTGTGACAACATCAAAGGTAATATCCAAGAGACAGACAAGACAGACAGACAGACAGACAGACAGAGAGGTAGGGTGGCCGGACACACAGACAGACAGACAGACAGACAGAGAGGTAGGGTGGCCGGACACACAGACAGACAGACAGACAGAGAGGTAGGGTGGCCGGACACACAGACACACAGACAGACAGAGAGGTAGGGTGGCCGGACACACAGACACACAGACAGAGAGGTAGGGTGGCCGGACACACAGACAGACAGACAGAGAGGTAGGGTGGCCGGACACACAGACAGACAGATAGACAAACAGAGAGGTACGGTGGCCGGACACACAGACAGACAGACAGACAGACAGAGACGTGTGGGTGTCTTTGGGGTAAAACTGCTTAGGAAGGGAGGGAGTGGGAGGGGGGAAGGGGGGGGGTGATGAGGATTTACGAGAAAGACAAGTAGGTTGCCAGGAAAGGGAAGGGAAGAGAAGTGGAGGAAGGAAGGAAGGAAGGAAGGAAGGTAAGAGGGAGGGGAGGACGGGGGGGGACAGAAGGGAGGCATAAAATAAGAGATGTATGAAGGAATGAAGGGAGAGAGGGAGGGGGAGAGGGAGAGATCAAAAAGGAGAGGGGGAGAGGGAGGGAGAGAGTAGGGAGGGAGGAGGGAGAGAGAGGAGGAGAGGGAGGGGGCGAGAGAGGGGGAGAGAGGGGAGAGAGAGGGGAGAGACGGGAGAGAAGGGGGAGAGGGGGAGAGACGGGAGAGAAGGGGGAGAGGGGAAGAGACGGGAGAGAAAGGGAGAGGGGGAGAAGGGGAGAGAAGGGGGAGAGGGGGAAGAGGGAGAGAGAGGGAGGGGAAGAGGGAGAGAGAGGGAGGGGAAGAGGGAGAGAGAGGGAGGGGAAGAGGGAGAGAGAGGGAGGGGAAGAGGGAGAGAGAGGGAGGGGAAGAGGGAGAGAGAGGGAGGGGGAGAAGAGTGGAGAGAGGGGGGAGGGAGAGAGGGGGAGGGAGGGAGGGAGGGAGGGAGGGGAGAGAGGGGGAGAAGGTGAGAGAGAGGAGGGAGAGAGGAGGAAGAGGGGAAGAGACGGAAGAGAAAGGGGAGACGGGGAGAAGGTGGGGGAGAGGGGGAGAGGGGAGAGAGGGGGAGAGAGGAGAGAGGGGGGAGAGGAGAGAGGGGGGAGAGAAGGGAGCGAGGGGGGAGAGGGGGAGAGAAGGGAGAGAGAGGGAGGGGAGAGAGGGGAGAGAAGGAGAGAGAGAGAGAGAGAGAGAGAGAGAGAGAGAAAGAGAGAGAGAGAGAGATAGGCATTTCTCCATGTGGGAAAATTTATATACATTTTTTTTTATTTCCCGGCCCAAGATGGCTTCGAAACTAACAAGAAAATATTACACAGAAGTCTGACAGCCGACTGAACCATTTAATTCAGATCCCTCCTGCTTCTTCTTCTTCTTCTTCAATAAATTGTCTTCATCACACATGCAAGACATGAGCAGGAGGAAGAGGAGGAGCGAGGAGGAAGAGGAGGAAGAGGAGAAAGGAGGAGAAGGAGGATTAGGATGAGGAGGAAAAGGAAGAGAAGAGGAGGAAAAGGAAGAAAAGAAAGAGGAGGAAAAGGAAGAAAAGAGGAAAAGATGAGGAATAGGAGGATGAAAAGGAGGAGGAGGAAGAGGAACATAAATGAGGAAAATAAGGGGGAAAAGTAGGAAAAAGAGAATGAGGAAAAGGAAGAGGAATAGAATGAGGAAAAGGATGAAGAGGAGGAGAAGGATGATGAGGAGAAGGATGATGAGAAGGAAGGAGAAGGATGAAAAGGAGGAGGCCGAAGAATAAGAGAAAGAGGAAAAAGAGGAAAAGGAGGAGAAGAGGAAAAGGAGGGGAGTAAAAGGTGGAGGGGAAGAAAAGGAGGAGGAGAGTAAAAGTTGGAGGGGGGAAGAAGAGGAGGAACAGGAGGAAAAGGAGGAGGAATGGGAGGAGGAAGAGGGAATAGGAGGAAAAGGAGGAGGAATAGGAGAAAAGGGGAGGAGGAGCAGCGAGGAGGAAGAGGAGGAAGAAGAGGAGGAAGAGGAGTAAAAGGAGGAAGAGGAGTAAAAGGAGGAAAAGAAGGAGGAGGAGGAGGAGGAGGAGGAGGAGGGAGAGGAAAATGAGGATGACGATGAGGAATCTCCTTATCATTTCCATTTAGCAAACGAAGACCGCTCAACAATAAATTCCCAGGAGACTTTTGGGACAACTTGTAGACCTTAATACTTACATAAAGGGCGTGTCTTTGATGGCTTCCTTTGTCTAAGCATATCGAGTACAAAGGCTCAGCCTGCCACAGGTGGCCTTAATCTTCAAGGCCTTTGTCCAGTGACCCTTGGGACTTAGTCAAGAAAGAGCATGGGGCAAGTGGGACTCGAATCCTCGAAAGCTGAAAAGAAAGAAGGGATCTGGTTACGATTTGTGTATGCGTTTTACACACACACACACACACACACACACACACACACACACACACACATGCGCGCGCGCACACATATACAAAGAAGAGTTGAGGTTACAAATTATGTACACGTGTAACACACACACACGCATGCACACACATACACACTCAAAGATAAGGGTTTTGATTACAAATGTATGTGTGTGTGTGTATATATATATATATATATATATATATATATGTGTGTGTGTGTGTGTGTGTGTGTGTGTGTGTGTGTGTGTGTGTGTGTGTGTGTGTGTGTGTGTGTGTTTTGAGACACCCTGTATCTACAGGCTAAATGGCTCGGCAACTACTATGTTGTTAATTTCCCTGTCGTTTCTTGAATACAAGAGAGAGAGAGAGAGAGAGAGAGAGAGAGAGAGAGAGAGAGAGAGAGAGAGAGAGAGAGAGAGAGAGAGAGAGAGAGAGAGAAAGAGCGTGTGTGTGTACGGGAAATCAATAAAAAAAAAATCGACCACAATTCCTTGGGGGCAGATCAACAGCCTTAGGTGATGACGTCATGTCGCTTCTGGCGTGTTACCGTTGACAAGTTATATTTCAAGAGACGATTTATTGCCTCTTTAAAACATTTTACTATTTGTGTTCTCATCCGGGAAGGTAATAGCTCACGCGTCCAGCACGTGTTCCCAAACTGGGTGAGAAGGTGAGACACACAGAGAAGAGAGAGAGAGAGAGAGAGAGAGAGAGAGAGAGAGAGAGAGAGAGAGAGAGAGAGAGAGAATGTTTCAAATGCCGTACACTTTTTTATAATGAATTACTGTTGGCTCGTTCAAAACTAATAAATCAAAACTACAATTTCTGGGATCAAGAAAACCATATTAACACCTTCTACGACAAATATTATTTTTTCATCAATATTTCCGATCCACATTTGGCATATAATTCCGGGAAATTTCCCGAATTGCATCAAATACATTTGAAAGGATACAAAAACTCGGACGTAATTACAAGTAACAAATGATACGAAAATTAAATAGATTAAAAAAAAATGGCTCATAAAGATAATCGTCGTTATTAGTTGTCCAGGGTAGTTTAGACAACTATGCTAGTTTGTTCCGCTAGACGTTTGTCTGTCTTTATGTACGTCTAACGCTGTCATATACGTTTTGGTACCTTAATTTGCTTTGATCATAACTATGCTTTGGTACCTTATAAAGATGATTACAAGGATAAAGCTCATCCGTATTCTTAAATCTAGGTCAAAGGTCAAGTTCACAATGACGTCAAATGTGATTTCCATTTAAGGCTTAATTACGTCATAAGTTGTACCCGTTACATTAGTATGACCAACTTTTATTATCGTTTCTTCGGATTTATCAAGTAAATCCTCTCTTATGCTTCCTGATGTTTCAACGTGGCATGTAGCATAAAAGAACATAAGAATGAAGAAGACTGCAAGAGACCCTAAGGCCTAGACTAGGCAGTTCCATGTCCATGACCACCCGTCACCCCCATCCATAAAGTTGTCTAACCGTTTCCTAAAACAACCGATAGTTTCAGCGCTTACTATTTGGTTACTAAGTCTGTTTCATTCGCTAACTACCCTATTAGTAACCAGTTCTAGCCTATTTCCTTCTTGAATTTGAAGCTCTTGGAAACTTCCGACAGTTGTTCTTACTGAGAATGATCCTTTTCCTTCAATCGTTTGCAAATTCAGCTCAAATCCAGTTTAATCCGGTTACCGGTGACCTCACATGGAACACTGCCAAAGGACCGAACCTCTTGCATCCTAAGTCGCGTTGGGTCAGGTGAGGTCAAATCAGGTCAGGTTAAGTCAGGTCAGGTTGGGTCAGGTCAGGTTGGGTCACATTAGGGAGGAGTCTAGTTGGAATTGGCAAAAGAAAACAGGTCAATGCAAAGCGAAACAAGACAAAAGACAAAGTAAGACAAACAAGGAAAGACCAGGCAAAGACAAAAAAGACAAAAATACGAGAAAAGACAAAAAAGAAAACAAAGCCAAAGACAAAGAAAAACAAAAAGCAAAAGAAGACAAAGACAAAACAAAACAAAGCAAGAAGACAAAGAAAAAGCAAGAGAAGACAAAGACAAAAGAGACAAAACAAAACAAAAGACAAAGGGAAGATAGCCTCTCTAGCTTACGTTAACTTGATACAAGACAAAACAAGTCTTAGCTAGTCTATGATAAGATCAGAAGAACATTAGAATGAAGGAGACTGCAAGATACCATACGGCCTACACTAGGCAGTTCCATGTCCATTACCAACTGTCATCCCCATCCACAAAGTTGTCTAACTTTTTTCTTAAAATAACCGATAATCTCACTACATCATGTTTACTAAGTTTATTTCATTCGTTAACCAAACTATTGGTAAACCAGTTCTTGACTATTTTCTTTTTAAATCTAAATTTGTATAATTCAAAATCATAAAAGGGGATCAGGTTGGTGAAATATCGCGTATGGTCAGTTTAACCTAATTAATTTTCGAAGAGATTTTTTAGGCCTAAAGAAAAATGTATTTTAATCATCCCAAAACCCCCTCCCCCCCAAAAAAAAAAAAAAAATATCCACAACTTTTACGCAATATTAATTGGCCCACTCACCGCCAATCACGAAAAGATAAATATAAATGGAAAATATTATTTAACTATATCTATGCATATATTTATTTTATTTATTATTTACATTATCATTGTTTTTATCTATTCATTTATTTATCATTATTATGATTTTTTTTCGCATCCGACCTAGATATGGACCAAAAGGTGTCCTGTCGGCATGCTCCGCCTTTGTAATCCTTTGCAATCCTTATAAATAAAAATAAAAAATAAAAAATAATAATAAAAAAATTATAATAATAATAATACATAATATTTTGAGTAAAATTGCTAGCAAACTTGATATAAAACATAAACTCACCTAATCCCCCGCCCCAACGGACCTAACGGAAAATCTGTGGCCACTCACCTCCGCGGTTGAGCGAGTCGCGTAAATTGAGACAAAACCACCAGACACACACACACACAATGCGCCGCACGGAAGACGACCGGGACACCAAAGCGAAAAGAAAAAATAGCCACGGAATCAAGAGTTACAAATCCAATGGGGCTTTCAAAGTGCGGGAATGCGACGCATTCAAACGATCCATTTCCGACACATAGTCTAGTTGGCACAAGAAGAAAAGTGATTTAGAGGAAAGAGGAAGAGGACGAGGAGAAGATAATAGAAGAACGAGATCAAGAAAGACGAGGTGAAAGGAGGACGAGGACGAGATAATAGAAGAGGAGTGAGATCAAGAAGGACGAGGTGGAAGAAGAGAGGTGGAAAGACAACAAAAGAGGAGGAAAAGGAAGAGGAGAAAAGGAAGAGGAGAGGAGAAAGAGTGAGGGGGAAAGAGGAAGGGAAATAAGGAGAGAAGTAGTAACAGGCATCTCAAATCCGTTCAACTTCGCCATCACAGAACACCAAAACTCTCTGAAACTCACGTCCTCCCTGACAAACAACATCGTGTCACAAGATCAACAGAAGGAGACTAACGTGAATGAAACCAGAGAAATCAGATGAAACATATCAAAGGAAAGGGAAGTGAGGCAGAAGGAAGAGCTTCGCATTTTATTGGATCAGCTATCGAATATACGAAAAGAAAGATAGCAATGGCACAGGGAGATGGGGCGTCCAATTGGCTGACAGCACTACCGATCAGGACAAAGGGATTCAACCTAAGCAAAAGAGATTTCACGGATTCCGTTGCCCTGAGGAATGGATGGCCATGGGAAAAGCTGCCTAATAGATGTTCCTGTGGTACACAGTTTGATCCAAACCATGCGATGGTACCCAAGTAGGTTGGATTCGTGTGCATAAGACATGACGAGATTAGGGATCTCACTGCCAAAATGCCTTGAGAGGTATGCAAGGATGTGATCATCGAACCAACACTACTCCCACTGGGAGGGGAGATCTTCAGGCACCACACATCAGATGAAACACGAGTGGACGTCAGCGCAAGAGGTTTCTGGACACGGGGATATCTGGCCATCTCTGTCATGCGAATATTTGATCCAATGAACCCTTGTTACAATAACTCGACTATCGAGGCGTCCCACTCAGGAAATGAGAGTAAGAAAATCAGGATGTACGAGGAGAGTATACAGAATGTGGACCACGGCTCATTCACTCCGATAACCTTCACGACTTCAGGCGGGATGGGTCCAAGGGCAAAGGCATTCTACGCTTGTCTAGCAGAGGTGATGGCAGAAAAGAAACAACCAATGTAGCGTGGATGAGATGTAGACCATCACTCTTAAAATCACCTCTCCTATGCCTGAGAAGTACCAGGTCCCCACTCCTTAAATCAGTACATATACAAAACCTCGATTTTGAGCAGACTGTAGTAGAGAGTAGGATAAATGAACTTCTGTATTAGACTTCATTAAAGTAAGATAATATAAAATATAAAAGGGTAGTTGACCACAGTCATTGGCGAGAGAGGGGCCAATGAACTGTGTCTGTGGGAGACAGATCCTGACTGCTTTCGTCACACAGTTCAATAGGGATGGAGGTTGTAGGAAAATAGTAGTAGTAGTAGTAATAGTAGTAGTAGAACGAGGAGAAAGGTGATAAAAGAGGAGGAAGAGGAAGAGAAGAAGAAAGATGGTGAAAGAAGAGGAAGAGGAGGAGGAAGAGGAAAGGTAGACAGAAAATATAAGAGGAGGATTTGGAAGAGGGGAGGCAGAATTGAGAGTAATTGAAGGAGGGTGAGCGAAAGAGGAGGACGAAGGGAGAAGAAAGGGGAAGGGGGAAGAGGAAAAGGAGAAGGAGAGTAGTAGTAGTAGTAGTAGTAGTAATACAAGGAGGAGGAGGAGAAAGATGAGAGGGGAGAAAAACGGGGATAGAAGAAAAATGAGGAAAGAGAGGAGTAGGAAGAGGAGGAGTGGGAGGAGAAAGAGGAGGTGTAGGAGGAGAAAGGGGAGGAGGAGAATGAGTAGAAGGAGAAGGAAGAGGTTAAAGATTACGGAGGATATGAAGAGGAAAAGGAGGAAGGAGGAAGGATGAAGAGAACGAGGATCTACAACGACCTAACCAGAAGCTACAGGAGAGGTCTGCTGAAGTTGAGTAGATCTTCGTCAACCGACCTCAACTCCGAGGTCCATCTTTATCTGCACTAACCCACAAACGTCCTGTGGTCCTCCTTTAAGATATTGTTCTGGTTGATTCCAGACGATTTTATTCAGCTTGGAGACAGTGGTCCTTCAATAGCGCTCCATAACCTTTAGGTCTATGATGCCTCATCTCTCTGTGTCTGTATCTGTCTCCCATCTTTCTCTATGTCTGTCTCTCTCTCTTAACGTCTGTCTCTTTTTCCCCATAGTGCGTTCACCAATTTTGATAATAAATTTAAGACTGCTTCATTTATCTTTTAATTCATGTTAGCTGCTTACTATTCTGTACACGTTCCTCAAAGTTCTTTTAAAAAATACGTTTAAAACCAAAATATTTGCATTTTTTTATCATTAATCGAAACGGAGACTGACCATGATGTTTCTTTTGATTTGGTTCGTGGTGTTCCGTGACCAGCGAAAGGTTACTTAAAACATTTAAATCTGCAGAGAGAACATTGTATATTGTCTATGTTAATGCCTATGTTAATGCTTAACTGATGAATAAAGTCATTATTATTTGAACAATTTGATACCCATTAGGGTGCCATTGTCTTAGTATATTATTCTACATTCTGTGCCTGGTTAATGGAGGTACGGGTCGATGGTCTGGGGACTCTCGGGGTGCGAAGAAAACGGGGGAAAAGGGTTGAGAACCCTTTGCTTTGAGGGACCATTCCGAGCGTTCACGGGTAAAGTATCTAAGAGACAGATGACGGGGTGACTGACAGCATGAAGCTTCCTTTGACGTCACGTCACGTCGTGGGAACTTTTATGCTCAGTCGTCGTCGTCGTCGTTGTAGAGGAGTAGAATGAGAGAGAGGAAGAGGAGTAGAATGAGAGAGAGGAAGAGGAGTAGAATGAGAGAGAGGAAGAGGAGTAGAATGAGAGAGAGGAAGAGGAGTAGAATGAGAGAGAGGAAGAGGAGTAGAATGAGAGGGAGAAGAGAGAAATTAAAAGGATGGGGAGGAATGAAGGAAAGGAAGAGAATAAAGGTGGAAAAAGAATGGGAAGAGGAGAAGCAGAAGTAGAGAAGTAGAAGGAAAAGAGAAATGAAAAAAGATTGAAAAAAGGGAGGAGAAGGAAAGGTTAAAAAGGAAAAGGAGGAGAAGGAAGAGCAGGAAAAGGAGGAGAAAGAGGAAAAGGAAAGGGGCAGAGGACGAGAGAAAGTAAAAAAGAAATGAAAGAACAGGAGTTGTAGTAGTAGTAGTATAAGTAGTATGAAAGAACAGTAGTAGTAGTAGTAATAGTAGTAATAGTAGTAGTAGTAGTAGTAGTAGTAGTAGTAGTAGTAGTAGGAGGAGGAGGAGGAGGAGGAGGGAGAGAACGAGGACAAATAGCAGCAGCAGGAAGAGGAGGAAAAAGAGGGAAATCCAGAGGAAAACGAAAGAGAAAGAGGACAAGGAAAAGTAAAAGGAAGAGGAGGAAAAGGAGGAAAAGGAAGAGAAGGAAAAGGAAGAGGACAAGAAGGAAAAGGAGAAAGACGAGGAGTAGGAAGAGAAAAAGGTGGAGGAGGAGGAAGAGGACGAGGAGGAATAGGAAGAGGAAGGAGGTGGAGGAGGAGGACAAGAAGGAAAAGGAGGAGGACGAGAAGGAGTAGGAAGAGAAAAAGGAGGTGGAGGACGAGGAAGAGGACGAGGAGGTGGAAAAGGAGGAAAAGGAAGAGGAGGTGGAAGAGGAGGAAAAGGAAGAGGAAGAGGACGAGGAGGAAGAGGAAGAGGACGAGGAAGAGGACGAGGATGTGGAGGAGGAGGACAAGAAGGAAAAGGAGGAGGACGAGAAGGAGTAGGAAGAGAAAAAGGAGGTGTAGGAAGAGAAAAAGGAGGTGCAGGAGGAGGAAGAGGACGAGGAGGAAGAGGACGAGGAGGAAGAGGAAGAGGACGAGGAAGAGGAGGTGGAGGAAGAGGACGAGGAGGAAGAGGACGAGGAGGAAGAGGAAGAAGAAGAGGAAGAAGAAGAGGACGAGGAGGTGGAGGAGGAAGACTTGGTGGTTTGGGGACGTTTACCTACCGCAAGCCCGAGTCGGGATCTTCCTGTCGAGGGAGAGACGACATCATCATCATCCAGATTTGGGCGAGCGAGGAACTCTCTTTTCATGGCTCGAGCGCGCGAATGACGTGTGAAAATGCTCGCGTCCTCAAGCCATCGCGAAATCACAGTCTTCACGGGCTAAGTGTGTGATATTTCGTGATGTGCGTATGTATGCATGCGTGTGTGTGTGTATGTATGTATGTATGTATGCGTATGTGTGTATGTATGTACGTAAGAGGTGCTGGTATGGACGAGTAGGGACTATGTATGTATGTATGTATGTATGTATGTATGTAAGTGTATGCACGCAAAAGGAATCGGTAAGGACGAGGGGGAGGGACTATGTGTGTGTGTGTATATGTGTGTATGTGTATGCGTGAATGTGTGTATGTGCATGTGTGTGTATGCAAGTGGTATCGGTAAGAACGAGGAGACCGTACGCGTATGTATGTATGTATATATGTATGTATGTACGGGGTATATGTGTATGTACGGGATATATGTGTATGTACGGGGTATATGTGTATGTACGGGATATATGTGTATGCACCAGGGTAGTTCCAAAAGTAATGCCTATTCTTTTTTACTTGTAACTCAAAAATGTTGACAGTTACGAAGACGGGAATGCCACTCAAACGAATGGCATTCAAACGAGCGGATATTTTATACTCCAGAACCTATTTCTCCACGTTATCACCCCCCATTCTCAATGCACTTTCGCCAACGATGATCAAGGACCTGTACATGGCCGTCCGGAGCGCGGTTGGTCACTCTCATCTCAGTGGCAACTCCAGAATCGACGAACCCATCTCCTAACCGCGCTGACATCAACTACCTCGGCTCCGTAAACTTTCACCAAGCGCCGGTGAATGTCGATGGGTTTCCACTTCTGCGTGGAGAAACTCCACGACGCATCTCTGATTCTGACGTACATCTATGACAGGGGTTATTTTAATAGACTGTCACACCCTCAATATCAGCATTAGGCAGAAGAACATTTGAGGCTATGAGCATGAAGGTTTAGTCATAACAATGTCATACACAATCCTCTCGGATCCTCTGTTGTAGACTTTAAAAACAAACAAACAAATAAATAAATAAATAAATAAATAGAGGCATTAATTTGTGGAACTTTCCTAAGAGGCATAGGTATAGAGAGGGGGAGGGGTGAGGACTGTCGACCAGATGACGTCACCACGTTTCGACTCTGGTGGGTTCCCAGCGTTTATAACACTGCGCGCCCCCCCTCTCTCCCTCCCTATCTCCTCCTCCTCCTTTGGTCAGGACTGGAGTGATAATATAATACCCCACCCACCCACCCACCCCGATCAAGACCTCTTTGATGCATAAACGGACAAGTTGATGACGTCATTATATAACTGACGTCACTCCACAATGATGTCATTCCATAATGACGTCACTCTACGTCATATTGACGTCATTCATAAATTGTGCAACAAAATTTGTGACGTCATTATTAAATGGCGCCACAATGTTGACGTCGTGACGTAACTCATAAATGACGTCACAATACTGACGTCCTGGTGTAACACGTAAATGACGTCTTAATACGGACGTCGTGACGTCACTCAAATGGCTTCACAAGGACTCATAAATGACGTCACATTTTTGACGTGACGTCACTCATTAATGACGTCACAACGATGGCGTCACGTTCTCCCTCGAACACGAAGGTCATTTATGATATCAAAATGACAAATTATCGTTCCAATCGCTTCTTCCAATCAATCGAAACTTCTCCGGCGACCAGGGCCCAATCCTTACCTAATCCTCTTTAGCGATATCCTAATATGGAGTGGAGTGATTAGCGGCACCCTTACGGACCAGAGTCACATAGCAGGACAGATACAGATACAAACGGACAGACAGACAGAAAGATCGAACCGATACAATAAATAATAAACAAATAAATAAAAACAAAGTTACAAAGGAATAATATTACGTTGTTTTACATCTTACAATACCTTCTTGCCATGTCTCTCCGTCTTTCAATAATTCACCATTTAACCCTAATTAAGAGTGTGCATCCTTGATGATCCAATGCAGAGCCACCTGCCTAACCCCTGGAAGAACAACACAGCCTTTGGACCTCCCACCATAAATATCCTTAACGTATCCTGTGACGACCTTGCTTCCCCGACTGTACCCTGACCCTTGACCTCGCCTCACCCAGGACGTGGGGTCACTCCTATCCACATACTCAGTGAAAGGGAGGCAACCCACAAATCGCCCCGCGCATGCGCAGACGGAGATTTGTGCGTTTCGTAAACTATCTAGCCAATCACACAGGTGTTCCGTTATGCACAGATTTACCGAGCCGTTTCTCCATCGCGTAGGGACACCTGCGCGGGTGTACAGGTGTCTGTGCACCTGTGATCGTGGTGACCCGCTTTCTCTCTCTCTCTCTGTCCGTGACCTGTGACGACCTGTGATGGAGGTTTGGTACGTGTTTTGGTAAAGAAGGGAGGTTGATGTGGAACGTGTGGGTGTGTACACACACACACACACATAGAGTGGCGCAGTGGTTAGAGTTCCCAGCTGCCACTACGGAGGTCCAGGTTCGAATCCCGCCCAGGGCTGAAATAATTTCAGTATCGCTGCGCTGCGGGTTGTTACTCCAACTCTCGTGGGCGGGGAGTTGGGTTTTGTGTGGAAGGTCACAGCATTACCTGTAGATCGGTCATATATGACCTCTGAGTTCTCTTCCAGGAGGGAAATAGCTGTCGATCACGAGTCCAACACATGATCCAAAGACCATGGTGAATCACATAAACACACACACACACGAACACACAGCCTGAACAATACCACTAAAATCCCCCAAGAAATCTAAAAGCCGAAAGTTAGTGGTAGAGTGGCTGCATTACGATTAAATTCAGTAATGAAGCGGTCTTCAGGACACTAACAAATAGCAACGCATAAGAATGGGTGATACGCGAAGAAACGGGCTGAAGATTTCTGGTCTCTGGAGGTCCCTAATCAAAGGATTAAGGACACTATGGTCAACAGGGAATGGGAGCGTCAATTGCTTGCCCTGTGACGTAGGTCCCACGTCACACGATTCTGTAAAGGCGAGTTCGAGGTCCGAGTTCGAAGACGTGGTTGCTATGGTAACAGTCGAGAAGTCTCGTTGCATAGTAGACCCAGCTTTTATGTGACACTGTTCATAGATCGGTCATATATAAGCTCTGAGCTCTCTTCCGGGAGGGTAATAGCTGTCGATCACTAGTCTAACACGTGATTCAAGACAATGGTGAATCACACACCTCGTGTGTGTGTGTGTGTGTGTGTGTGTGTGTGTGTGTGTGTGTGTGTGTGTGTGTGTGTGTGTGTGCGTAACATCACTTTCTAGCTAAACTGTGTGAGAGGCAAATCAGCTTCTCTCTTGCCCCATCATCCTACTCGTGATTGGTCGGGTATCTCTGTCCATGATCAGAGCGATTTGCTATTCCGAATGACTAATCACCAATTAGCCAGTCGGCGATGCGCGGGGGTGGGGGTGGGGGGAGTGGGGGGGAGTATGGAGGGGGGAAGTTCCGAAATGGAACTCCTATTAATATTATTATTAATTTTTTTTTTATGGGTGGGGGCTTTCTTTCATTTGTCGTGTGTGTGTGTGTGTGTGTGTGTGTGTGTGTGTGTGTGTGTGTGTGTGTGTGTGTGTGTGTGTGTGTGTGTGCGCGTGCGCACTAAAAACTCAGTCAAAAAATATATATATTATAAGGTTATGTATATTACGATCCTTTTCATATACCTTGACCACAGATAAATCAGTATTTAGCTTCTTTCATAAACTTTCTTAAAAAAATATATTCGAAGGCCACTAGATACATATCTTCAAATTTGCAATCGAGAACAAGAAAAAGTAAATTCTTAAGAAATATATTCACAATAAATACTAACTGGACGAGAAATAATGGTCTCAAGTTGTCAAGACGTACATTTAAGCAAAGATTAAGTAGGAACAATTTCGCCAAACTTTTCGTTAAATGAATGGAGTCATCTTCGCACTGAGGCGATACAATGTGGAACAGTTTCGAGATTCAGTCGGATAAACACGCAAGCGACATGACGTCACATCTGCCAAGTGGATCCGTTATTTCTCGTTTATTTGGATATTCATGTGTATGCCTTGTTCTTCATTTTATAATTTTTGTTTATTGTTTATCATTAATTCGTATATTTATAGGAGATCCCAATTTGTCTATTGAACCCTGGACAGTGTCCTATCAATTTATTTGTATTTTTTAAATAAAAACAAGTGCGTGTCGGGTAGGTATGCCTTCTTGTGAAGGATGCGGAGGTCCAATGGTACATAGATAGATCGATAGATATATACACAAAGAGTAGCAGTTCTATATATACCCAAAGAATAAGTCGCCTTGATTTTATCACCACTAGTAGTAGTAGTAGTAATAGTAGTAGTAGTGGTAATAATAATAATAATAATAATAATAATAATAATAATAATAATAATAATAATAATAGTAATAACAATAATAATAATAGTAACACATGATAATAACAACAACAACAACGACAGTTGTATCCCCTTGTAAATTCTGGAAAGGTCTGAGAATAAACAAACGAATACATAAATAAATAAACAAATACATAAAAAATTCTCGAACTCTCTTTTCAAAAGACTTCCAACTTCACTAAATCCCTGTACGGGGATGTGCATGTTTCGGATATGCGTTCCAACATCGTCAGCATCGACTGATCGTTCCGTTTCCATCCCAACACTCCCTAGACATTGTTTTCCAAACTATCTTATATTCCCTCTCTTGGCTTCCAGTAGACCTCCCCCACAACGTTTTTTGTATCTATACTAAATCACATATGTTTTCTATCTATATATTTTTCTATTTATGTCTTTTGGGGGAACGAGCTCAGATGATAGGGGTATATATTTCGGCTTCAGATGAACAATGTCATTTCTGTTACACTTGATTATTAAATTATTTGTCGTGTACATCTCGGAATAGATAAAATGCATATAATAAGATATGCATGAAAGGAACTGACACATAACTTAAATTAGTTTTCAAGCTAAAACTGTTATACTGGTATAGACACCTTGAGTTAGCCCGGTATAAATAGGAAGTTTTCTCAAAACCAATTAAAATCGTCTGGTCTTCATTATAACAAAGTTATACAAGTTTACCACGAGCTTGAGCGCCCATTTTCGCTTACTTGTTTATTTTCTTTACTTCACTTTTTCATACATTTTTTCTTTCTTTAAATTTGCCTAGTTGGTTAAGGTTAACTTATCTCAGAGGAAATTTTTAATGGACAATTAAATGAAACTCCTTCGGTTGCCAGATTCGACCGAATACATAAAATAAAGGCGCACATGACGACGACGACGATGATGACGACGATGGTGATGATGATGATGATGATGATGATTATGATGATAATGAAGACGACGACGACGATGATGAAACTGATGACGATGGTGATGATGATTATGGTGAATGACGATGATAATGAAGACGACGACGACGATGATGATATTGATGACGACGATGGTGGTGATGATTATGATGATGACGATGATAATGAAGAAGACGACGACGATGATGATGAAGACGACGACGACGATAATGCTAATAATAATAATAATAATAATAATAACAATAAATCAAAATACGAGTAACCTAACAAATATGAATAAATGAAGAATAAAAACGCATACGTACGTAAACACACACACACACACACACACACACACACACACACACACGCTTTACAGTTCCGTTACCCTAAGAAGAAAAACAAAATATCTGCCTCCTCGTTGTTCACCAAAGCTACTAGGGTCTCCTTAAGAAGGAAAAGAAGAGGAAGAAGAAAAAAAGAGGAAGAAAAATATGAGGAGGAAGAAGAGGAAAAGTAAAGAGGAAGAAGAAGTAAAGGAACAAAATGATGAAGAGGAAGAGCAAAAAGAGAAAAAAAGTAGAACAAAAAGAGGAGGAAGAAAAATGAGGAAGAAAAAGATGAAGAACAAAAAGAGGAGGTAGAAGAAGAAAAAAGAAGAAAAAAGAGGAAGAAAAAGATGAAGAGGAAGAAAAAAGAGGAAGAAGAGCAAAAAGAGGAGGTAGAAGAAAAAGAAAAGAAAAAAAAGAGGAAGAAAAATATGAAGAGGAAGAAGAGCAAAAACAGGAAGAAGAAAAAGAAGTAGAAGACGAAGAGGAGCCAAATGAGGAGGAAGAAGAAAAAGAAGAAAATGAAGAAGAGGAAGAAGAAGAAGACACAGAAAGACGACGACCTCTTTCTTGACCGACCGCGTGGTCGGAAAACCTGTGCAACCTGCACGACCAAGCTACGTAACCTGAGCAACCTAGTAGGCCAACCCGTGCAACCTACGACCACCTGTGCCATCTGGAAGCCCAGTCCGTGCAACCTACGCAACCTGGAGGATCAACACGTGTCACCTATGCAACCTGGTGTCCATTTTTCCCTGTAGGTGCTCCTAAAACCGGTTTCGCTTCGTTATACTTCTATTCTTCCTACTCCAACTCCATCTTCTCTTCTTCCTCCTCCTCCTCCTCCTACTCCCCTCCATCCTCTTCCTCCTCTTGCCTATCCCCCTCCTCCTTCTATCCCCTTTCTTTCTCCTCCTCCTTCTATCCCCTTTCCTTCTCCTCCTCCTACTCCCTCTCCTCCTCCTCCAACTCCCTCTCCTCCTTCTATCCCCTTTCCTTCTCCTCCTCCAACTCCTATCCCCTTTCCTTCTCCTCCTCCTCCAACTCCCTCTCGTCCTCCTCCTCTTCCTCCCTCTCGTCCTCCTCCTACTGCTCCCTTTCCTCCTCCTAATCCCTCCTCTTCCTCCTCCTCCTCCTCTTCCCCTAATTCCTCCCGGATTATGGCGTCCTTCAACTATCTTGTCTATAATATTCTCTCGGCGTTGTTTCTCCCAAACCGCCTCACCCCACAACCAAGATTTACTGTTAATATTGCCCACAATGATATCGCGAGTCGCTTGAGAGTCACTGAAGCTGCCACCTTTGCCCTTAGTGCTCAGGGAGCCGTTGGGAATCGTTCTGAGGCCTTTGTGTTCTTGTGTGTGTGTGTGTGTGTGTGTGTGTGTGTGTGTGTGTGTGTGTGTGTGTGTGTGTGTGTGTGTGTGTGCGCGCGCGCACGCGCGCGTTCGTTACAAGGCATTACCCATTGATCAACTAACTTGAGCTCTGAGCTCTCCTCCGGGAGGAAAACAGCTGGCAGTCAAGGGTCCAGCACGTGATCTAAAACCGTGGTTATTTATACACACACACAAACACACAAGTCATCTTATTAGAGAAATGTCGAGTTCATTTGAAACAACTTTCAATTATTCTTATTTTCAATCATTATTAATTCATCTCATTTTCATTGCATTTTAATTAATTCTAATTTTTATAACTTCATCATTTAATTCTGGCTAACCCCGGCGATTTTCAGCTATATATGTTGTCACAGGAAGTGACGTCACGCTGACCCTGATCACGTGATCGGCTGCCGCAATAATTCAACACTGATCCAAACAAGTGACTAATTGGACCCATAAGGCTACACTGCATTTGGACCACGCTGTAACTGGACCAGGGGAACAGCAGTGTAATTGGACCAACTGAAAACCACTGTATTTAGACCAGTTAAACAACAGTGTAATTGGACCAGGTTAAACAACAGTGTAATTGGCCCAGTTAAACAACAGTGTAATTGGACCTACACAGTGACAGTGTAATTAGACCAACTAAGAAGCAGTGTAATTGGACCAAGAGAGCTGCAGTGCATTTGGACCAGAAGGGCTGCGGTGTAATTGGACCAACTAAGAAGCAGTGTAATTGGGCTAACTGAGAAGCAGTGTAATTGGACCACGTATACAACAGTGTAATTGGACCTACACAGTAATTGGACCAACTGAGAAGCACTGTTATTGGACCTGGTAAACAACAGTGTAATTGGACCAGGTACTCTGCAGTGTAATTGGACCTGCACAGTGGCTGTAATCAGACCAGCTGATCAGCGGTGTAATTAAAGACACCATCCTGTGTCCAGGACCATCTGGCAGCTGGTGCATATGGAAACCGGACACCAGATGGAAACGGGCGGCAGCTGGTGCACGGAGGCGGAGACGGCGTGAAGGGGAGTGGGAGGGGGAGGGGGGAAGTGGGAGTACGAGGGAGTGGGAGGGGAAGTATGGGGGAGTGGGAAGGGAGGAGTTGGGGGATGGGGGAGTACGGGGGGAGTGGAAGTGGGAGTCAAGGGGGAAGGGGGAGTGTGAAGGGGAGTCAGGGGGATGGAGGAGTCGGGGGAGTGGGATGGGAGGAGTTGGGGGTTGGGGGAGTACGGGGGAGAGTGGAAGTGGGAGTCAGGGGAATGGGAAGGAGAGGAAGACGCAGGGGGGAAGGGGGAGTGGGAGGAAGGGGAGTAAGGGGGAATAGGGGGGGAGAGTGGGAGACAGCTGTTAGGGCGAGCAGCTGGCCACAGGAGGCGGCAGGAAGCTGTTAGGGTGAGGGGGGGTGGGGGATGGGATGGTTGCCATGGATACACGGGAGGACAAGAGAATTTCCGGTAGTACACAATATCACACGAGATAATAGAATACTCGTAATAATAATAATAAAAGTAAATAAATATATATAGATAGATATAAAAGCATACAGAAATATTAACACTGTACATTTCTGAGTGATAAACAATAATATCAATACAATAATGATATATAAATAAATATATAAATATTTATAAATTAATATACAAATAAAACAAACACTGCACATTACTGAATAACAAATGATAATACTAATGAAATAGAATTATTCAAATGAACAATGAATGAAAATCAATTAAGTAAATAAACAGTGGTTGTCATTTATACGAGATTTTCTGAGTGATATATATTTTTTTTCAATTTGGTCTCCAATCATGTAGGCATTCGAAATCTATAAAAGTACTTACTCATCTGAACTGCAATATACATTCAAATTAAACTGTATTGTTGCATTTTCGTCTTACTGTAAAAGCAGTTTGCACAATAATATTAGTGAAACTAAGAAGTACATTTGTACTTGTAGTTACCTACGAGGAAAAATGTCATGTTTTGAGTCGGAGAACGGGCTGTTAAAGAGAGAGAGAGAGAGAGAGAGAGAGAGAGAGAGAGAGAGAGAGAGAGAGAGAGAGAGAGAGAGAGAGAGAGAGAGAGAGAGAGAGAGCACCTTCTCTCTAGGTACCACCTTCTGCCTGAATAAAATCACCTGCCGACAGACGAGAACAAGACCCAAAGCGGACCTGCAATTGCCGCGAACATACGCCCGGAGACGCTTAACGACAACCACCGATGACGTCCGCAGACACCCAAGGGACACGTGGCGGCGAAGCTGAAACCAACGCGCCACATCGGGTACAGGGACAATAATAGAGTCTGTCTTTCGACCAAAGCCCAGTAATAACGAACCCAATCATTATTAGTGTCTCACACACACACACACACACACATGTATACATACACACACACACACACACACAAAACACACACACACACACACACACACAAAACACACACACATGTACAAACACAAAAACACACACAAACACACACAAAACACACACATGTACACAAGTACAAACACAAAAAAACACACACAAACACACAAAACACACACATGCGCACACACACACACAAACACTAACCTCCCCTTTCTTATCCCCCAAGGACAAATATGCCCCCAGCTCACATCCCCCCTTCCAAGACCACATCTCATCCCCCCAACCCACATCCTCCCCAAGTTCACATCTTCATCCCCCAGCTCACCCCCCCACCATTAAGCTCACCTCACCCCTCAACTCATATCCCCCCAACTCGCATACCTTCATGTTCATATCCTCCCCCCAGCTCACATCTCCAAACCTCAAATCCCCCCAGGTGACATTCCTCCCAGGCGACATTTCCCCCAGGCGATATTTCCCCCAGGTGACATTTCCCCCAGGTGACATCTCCCCCCCTCCCCCCAGGTCTCCCACCGTGTGAACTCGGAAACCTGTGTCGCTTTGTCGCTACATTTCCGGTTTCAGGGTGGGACTAGGGGGGGGGGGTTAAGGGGGGATGGGGAGGAGGAGGGAGAGGACGGGGAAGGGAGAGGGTGAGAGAGAGATAGGAGGAGAGGGAGGAGGAAAAGGAAGAAGAGGAGGAGGGGAGAGAGAGAGAGGGAGGAAGGGAGAGGGAGGAGGAGAAAGAGGAGAAGGTGAAGCGAGTGGAGGAGGGGGAGAAGTGATGATGATGCGGAGGAGGAGGAGAAGGAAAGGGGAGAAGGGGAGGGGAGAGGGAGAGAGGGGAGGGGAGGGGAGAGAGGGGAGGGAGAGAGGGGAGGGAGAGGGGTGGGAGAGAGGGGTGGGGGTGTTAGTATCAGTGACAATAATTGTGTTGTAGGGGGACGGGGGCCATAGTAGCCCAGTCGTCATGTTGGACGAGGTCGACAGAGGGGTGGAGGAAGAGGAGGTAGGACGACGTGGGAGGAAAGGAGGAGGAGGTGGAGGTGATGGAGGTGGAGAAGTAGGACCGGTGTACAGATGGTCATGGTGGTGGTGGTGGTAGTGGTGTTAAATTGTGCTAAAGAAAGGAACCCTAACACAATTATTACATAACCAACAGCACGCATGTGACAACGAGAAAAACAATGGCTTGCAGTAATACATATTTATCAACAATAGGTTACAAAGCTAGCGTGCTGATCACCCAGGTGTCAAAAGATAAAGCAGCAGAGGAAATAAATTATTTAACGGTGGGAACTGCATGGAGAGTGGCCAAAGTAGGATGCAAATATGTCCAGTTTTTTTTTTTGTTTTTTTGTTTTTGAATATGCAAACATCGACATGACGTCATGTCGCTTTTAAACATTCCCGCCAGACTGACCACGTACAACGTGGAACCACGATGATTGACCAATCTTAGATATGAAATATGACAAGTAAATTAATAATTATATATATATATAAATAAATTAAAGAGATAATGTCGTTCTAACGACTTATATTTCTTCTATCCACCCGAACGGGATAATTACGGGTAAAACGGCTTGAAAAATATCCCGGCTTACCCATAAGGCATTGCGCGAATTCATCTGACTTACTACCTGGCAATTTTCCTCATTTCAGCGTGAACCCTCTTTCTCTCTCGTAGCGTTGGTAAAAAGGGAGATTTGTGGATGGAGAGAAATCAAAAGTGATGATCATTTTTCCCCACCGTGGTATGAGGTACAAAGTCTGCATTTTCCCTTTTTCCGATTGCAATAAAGATGATTAATCCCCACGCTCTTTATTAATCTATTTATTTAGCTATTCTATGTTTTCAATATTCATTTTGTTTTATATTTACCTTATTTTCTATCTTATTTATTTCATCTCAGTTAATTTTTATTTTTATCACTGTATTTTTTTTTTACTAACCATCATCAATCTGTCTTTATTTCCAGTCTTCCGAGTCCCTTCCTTGTGCCCACCCCCAAAAAGAAAAAAGAAAACAAAAAAGAGGAAGCAAGAAAAAGAAGAAAAAGAGAACATAGCAAGAACAGGAACAAGAAAACAAAAGAAAAATGAAAAAGAAAGCGAGGAAAAGGAATACTAAGATGAAGAAAACGAAGAAGACGAAGAAAACGAGGACGAAGCCAAAAAGGCACTCAGGGTTCCTAAGCGTCAGAAGGAGGGAGGGAGGAAAGGGAGGGAGTGTGGGGGAGTGTGGGGGGGAGTGTGTGCAATGACAAGTGGGACGCACTCAGTTACGGTAAAATGTCTAGAGTGCTAATGGGAGTCTGACGCACGCAGAGACTCCTCTTCCTCCTCCTACTCATCCTCGTCCTCCTCATCTTCCTCCTCCTCGGAGATTGCGGGAGGGCTGCAGCTGGGCGACCTTCCGGAGGGGGAAGAGAGGAAGGAGGAGAGGGATGAGGATGAGGTGGAGGAGAAAGAAGAGAAAGAGGAGGAAGAAAAGGAAGAGAAGGAAGAAAAGGAGGAAGAGGAGGAGGAGGGGGAAAAGGAAGAAAAGAAGAGGAAGAAAAAAATGGTCAAAGAGAAGAAATAGAAAGGAGAAGGAGGGGGAGAAGGAAGAAAAGGAGCAAAAAGAGAAGTAGGAAGAGGCGGAGGAGGAGGAGGAGAGGAGAAGAAGGATGAGGAAGAGGTGGAGGGAGTAGGAGGTGTAGGAAGAAACTAGTCTCAGTTTTAACTTATGCTTATGGCGAAGGACAAAGGCATTGTTCAACAGCAGTCCATAACAACAACTGCTAATGACGACCTGTATCTTTATCCTGGCCGCCGATAGGCTATCTCATTAAACTGAAGAAAAAAACACATAAAATATTAACTCATCCACGGTGCTGAGGATGTTGATGAGGATCCTAATTATAGTCTAATCATCTAGGATAACTAGCTTGTTGATGAAGACGCTAACTACTGGTTTAGCGACCCTTATCTAGACCGAGATAGCTTGGCCTACATACAGCATTCGTCTCTCCAGTTATGCAAATGATCTACTCCCAGCAAATGACGTCATTCTAGGAAATCTACACAAGGAAATACAATCTGTGTTACATTGCATCTGAGACTAAGGCTACGTATCCAAGCTACAAGTAGAAAATAATTACAATTTCGTTCTTGAACTTGAAGCGCGTAATTTAGTTACAAAGACACATAAAGAGAAGAAAGCTTATTATACAAGTGGTTCACAACCTGTGCACCACAAACCACAACTCAAAAACAACTCAAAAACTAGTGGGGGTCTGGGTTTATCACACTAATCTATTTTTCCTCCGACTGCCTTAGTGATTTTACGGCGGAAAAAAAGTTGCTGGAGGTGTGTGGTACTGCCGATTAATCGTAGGTTGGAAGAAACATAGTCCAGTATGACCTTTAGTGGATGCACGATGAATTTGTTGGACGTGATCTCCAGGAAGCTACGAACAGTAATTCATAAAGTATGGGTACGCGCGAGAAACAGGCTGAGATCCCCTTCTCTTCAACTGGGGTGTCAAAATCGTGGCCTACGAGGTGACTAGAGTTTTCAACTATAGTTACTACAATTGTTACAACTGAAAACAAATAAACAAATAGATAAATAAAGAATGAATATAAAAAAATACCTTTTATTTACGTGACATTGATTTCATTTCATAACATGATTACCAGCAAAACGAGGCGAAAACCTCAGCCTTGCTAATTTGTAATTACCGAATCTTTGATGGCCATTGAAACTACAACAACCAAGATAATAACTGGCCATCGAAAGGTTTCGAGTCTGACACCCTTGCCGTACAACGACAGAGATTGTAGACAATACCAAACGGTTGAGCCTTTCCCCAATCCAAACACAGACAGTGCAAGGGTGAAGGGTGGGGGGTCGAGGGTGAAGGCTGGAGGGGTGGAGGGTGAATGATGAGGTATGAAGGGTGAAGTGTAGAGGGTGAATTGTGATTGGTGAATCCACGCAGGTTCCCAAATCGGCAAAATGTCATCCAATACCTTGTATTCCAACTAAACAGGTTCCATGTAATTACAACCACTGTATTCGCTTAACAGCATTTCATAAGGACCGTAGCTTAGAGAGAGAGAAGAGAGAGAGAGAGAGAGAGAGAGAGAGAGAGAGAGAGAGAGAGAAGGCGCTCGCTGATTATATTTTGAAGATTACCAGCAAGACCAAGTTAAAATTACAATATTTAATGCTACAAAGCGTTCGCCAAAATTTGTGATTTTTTTTAATACGTTTCCAAAGATCAAACAACATAAGAGCTCTGAGCTCTCATCCGGAAGGGTAACAGCTGTCGATCACGACTCCAGCACGTGGTCCAGGACCCTGGTGAATCACGCAAAGACGAGTGAATCACGGCAATGTGATCTAAGACTAAGGATGAAGTTACACACACGCACGCACGCACGCACGCACGCGCACACTCCCTCGCCACAGACCCGTCCATACACACATAGACGAATGAAGAGGAGGAGGAGGAGGTGGCAGGAGGAGAAGGAGGAGGAGGAGGAGGAGGAGGTGGCAGGAGAAGGAGGAGGTGGCAGGAAGAGAAGGATGAGGAGGTGGGAGGAGGAAAGGGTGGGAGGAGGAGGAGGAGGAGAAGGAGGAGGAAGTCAAAAAGGAGCAGAAGGAGTAAGATGAGGAGAACGAGAAGGAGTAGGAGAACAAGAAGGAAGAATAGGAGGTAGAGGAGGAGGTGGTGGAGGAGGAGGAGGAGGAGGAGGAGGAGAAAGAGGAGGAGGAGGAAGAAAACGATAAAGAACGGAAAAATAAAAAACAACAACAAGTCACTGGAGAGAGAAAGAGAGAGAGATAAAGAGAGAGAGAGAGATAAAGAGAGAGAGAGAGAGAGAGAGAGAGGGAAGAGGAGGAGAAAGAAAACGACAAAGAACGGAAAAATAAAAAACAACAACAACAAGTCACTGGAGAGAGAGAGATAGAGAGCTAGAGAGAGAGAGAGAGAGAGAGAACTCTGGATTCGCTGCCTCAGCCTCCTTCCGGCAGAAGCGAATGACATCTTGTCCACACACAGACACATTCACAGGTGTGTGTGTACGTAGGCTCATCTTCGGGTCGTTAATCCCACCAGGTTTCATGTGATACGCGAGAAGGCTCCCTCCTCCTCTTCCTCATTCTTCCTCCTCCTTCCTTCTTCTTCCTACACCCTTCTCTTCCTCTTCATATATTCTCCTCTTCTTCTTTTTATTCCCCTTCTCCTGCCTCTTCTTCTCCCTTCCTTCCTCCTCCTCCTCCCTCTTTTTTCTCCGTCTTCCTCCTCCTTTTCTTCCTCTTCCTACTACTCTCCTGTCTTCTCTTCTTCCAACTCTTTTCCCTTTTGCTCTTCTTCCTCCTCTTCACATTCCTTGCCCTTCTCTTTATCCTCCTCTTCCTTTCCCCTTCCTCCTCCTCCTCCTCCTCCTCCTCCTTCTTCCTCCAATGGAAGGATCAAAATGTGTAAACGAAATTCCCGCTCAGAATGAACGTGACATTCACGACGCGGAATTGAAAATTCCGTTCTTGAGCAAATTATCTGCGAAGAGAGGAAGAGAGAAAGGAAGCGAGAGGGAAAGAGAGAGCGGGAGCGAGGAAAGTAAAGAGAGCAAGAGAGGAGGGGAGGAATGGAGGGATGGAGGGACGGGGAGGGATGAAAATACAGGAGGCAAGAGTCGGGTTGTTGATAAAATAGAAA
>NC_134807.1:2806604-2834104 GCF_046742065.1 Oratosquilla oratoria
CCTCTCTTGCAACCATCTTCATGCCCCCCCTCTCTCTCTCTCTCTCTCTTTGTACGCCAAACATTATCGGGGTCCCAGGGGGCACTGGCTTTAGCAAGAGGATTTTTTTTATTTTCATATGTATTTTCTCTTGTTACTCTCCCTTCCCCCCTCCCTCCTCTCTCTCTCTCTCTCTCTCTCTCTCTCTCTCTCTCCTTTCCAGGCAGCCAAGACCCCCCTCTCCCGAAGCGCCGCATTCCGAGCGTCGCTGCGCTACATCCTTGGCCCCGAAAACGACTTCACAAACTAACCCAATCACCCGAAACCCAGCCCCTCCTCCCTTCTTCTCTGTCGGCGCGATACCGTTCCCCCAACCATACGGAACGCCCTACAAACACAGAACAGCTTGCTCGAGTGAACTTGCTCGGAGAACCGGGGGCGGGCGAGATAGACCCCATCTGTTGGCTGTGCATCGAATCTCCTTCAGCCCCTATTCACACGAGCGACTCGAACCCGGCGGTACCGCATTGTCAAGGAAAGACTACGCGGGTGTGCGTGAACGCCTGCACTGACTTACACCGTCATTGAACCGACGTGGTTCAAACCGCGGCGGTTTGAAACCGCTAGTGTGAACAGAGCCTCAAAGAGATTAGACACGCCGCCAACAGATGGCTCTCTCCCTGCGTTCGAGTTGTTCTTTCTCTTCTTCAGACGATGATCGTCAATCAACCAGATGACCATTGCAAACAATTATCGTACACAAATCCACCTGTTCTCCTAAGTCTCAATATGGGCTACCAGCTCTCGACACCTTTTCCCCAAATAAAAAAAAAAAATCTAGATCCATTTATTTTCTCTCTCTCCCTCCTTCTCTTTCTCTCTCTCTACATCTATCCCTCTCCCCTCCCTTTCTCTCTCCCTCTACCTCTATCTCTCCCCCTCTACCTCTCTCCCTCCCTTTCTCTCTCTCTCTCTCCCTCCCTCTACATCTATCCCTCTCCCTTTCTATTTCTCTCTCCCCTCCCTTCTCTCTCCCTCTACCTCTTTCTCTTTCTCTCTCGCTCTCCCTCTACCTCTCTATTTCTCCCTCTGCCTCTGCCTCTCTCTACCTCTCCCTCTACCTCTCTCTCTCTCCCTCTACCTCTTTCTCTCCCTCTCTCTATTTCTCTCTCTGCCTCTCTCTATCACTCCCTCTACCTCTCTCTCAAATTAGTCTCGACTGATTGAAAATAAAAAACTATTCGTTATGTTCTTTTTATCACTTGTGTTCTCATCACCATAACAAAGACTCACATCCAACAGAGCAAGAAAAGATGACAAGTGAAGAGTACACACACACACACACACACACACACACAGATCGGTCATACGATCTCTGAGCTCTCATCCGGGAGGTTAATAACTGTCGATCACGAGTCTAACACGTGATCCAAGACCATGGTGAATCACACACACACACACACACACACACACACACACATACACACAGATCGGTCATACGATATCTGAGCTCTCATCCGGGAGGTTAATAACTCGATCACGAGTCTAACACGTGATCCAAGACCATGGTGAATCACACACACACACACAAACACACGATGGATATGGTGACCCAAAAGGTATTGCGTGTATCGAGTCTTATCCAAAGACAAGTAACACAGATTACAAATTCGTCTTCTTTGTTCCCAAGATTTATCCCTGGCCACGGACGTCTACAATAGGAGCGATTCCGTTTCGCGTCACGAACTACCTTGTCCAAGATCAAGAGTACGTTGCCTTATCAAAGGTTAGGAACCAATGATTGTGAATTTCCTTCTTAATCTTTTGCGCCGTGGTCAGGAATCGAACCCCCGCCTTTGGACTCGTTAGGACCCCACACGCTAACTGCCTGGCCTAAGTAATAATTTACTTTTTATTATTATTATTATTATCACTATTATTATTATCATCATTATTATTATTATTATTAAACTCGAAAGCTTTGAGACGGTTCATAAATGTCCTGATGAATGCACACATTCGCTCTTATCATTTTACTATGTAAATATATATATATATACATATATATATATATATATATATATATATATATATATATACACTTATACATATATATACATGTACACACACACATTCACCAATTACTGTTCTCACTTTGGAACCACCGTCGTTTGACCGCAGAACTCAAAACATCTGCTCTCTCTCTCTCTCTCTCTCCCCAGAGTCGCCCGACCGAGATGAAAACAAGAAATCTACATACGATAGACAGAGAGAGATACAGAGAGATAGAGGGGGGGGAGAGAGAATGTGAGAAGGAGTGACAGAAAATGAGAGAGAGGCGGAGGTAGAGAGACCGAGAGAGAGAGAATGAGAGGTAGAGAGAGAGAATGAGAGGTAGAGACAGTGAATAAGAGATAATAAGAGAGATAGAAGGAAGAGAGAGAGAGAATAAGAGAGAGGTAGCGACAGTGAATAAGAGATAATAAGAGAGAGCGAGAAAGAGAGAGAAAGAGAGAGAGAGGCAGACACCGAGAGAGAGAATAAGAGAGGTAGAGACAGTGAATAAGCGAGATAATGAGAGTGAGAGAGAGATGGAAAGAGAGAAGAGGGGATAGAGAAAGAGAAAGAGAAAGAGAGAGAGAGAGGAAGAGAGTCGTATTACTCCTGAATCTGTTGTTACTTGAACGAAACCTTTAAAGACTTTCTTCTGACCAACGCCGGACAATTTTCTTCAGATCATAAAAAATTACTCACGTCTGGCATTTCACCAAAAAAAAAGAAAGAAAAAAAAAAGAAAAAAAAAATTCCATACTTTTACCATTCGTCCCATATCAACTGACGCCAATGTTCTCTGTTATTGTGCGTTTCTGAGAAAATACTGAAATATCAAACACGTCGACAACGAAAATATAAAGAAAAAAAGAAAACAAAAATACAAAGGCGCCTCAATGCACCAACGAAAAAATACTATGAAATAAAACCAAACTAAATAAATAAACATACAAATAAACAATTACATAAATAAACGATTAATGAACGAATAAATAATGGAAGAAATCGGTCCTCGATCAGAACGACTGGATGCTTAGCCCGGCGCATACGTTTGCATGCAAATTCGCTTGCGCGACTGTAGACACAGCCCCCAAACTCGCGCCTGCAGAAACTGCTGCGGTCACAACATCGTCTCCCCACGTGCAGTGACCGACTCACGAACGCATTAAAACACACACACGTCTTCGCCGTCGACACAGGGGAACATCTCACGCGCGCGCGCATGCGCAGTCACGTATCGGCTGACGCGCGCGTGTGCAAGAACACCTTTGGAAGAAACGCTTAGGGTCACGAATACACGAACACACACACACACACACACACGAACACACACACACGGCTCGACGGCAGAGTGGTACCGTTCGCAACCGCTAATCCAGCGGTCTAAGTTCGATCCCCGTCCAGGGCTGAAATAATTTCAGCATCGGTGCACTGCGAGCCGGCACACCAGCTCTCGTGGGCAAGATTTGTGTGTGTGTGTGTGTGTGTGTGTGTGTGTGTGTGTGTGTGTGTGTGTGTGTGTGTGTGTGTGTTTGTGTGTGTGTGTGTGTGTGCGTGTGTGTGTGAGGTCACGGCATTACCCATAGATCTTGCATATAAGAGCTCTGAACTCTCATCCTGGAGGGTAACAGTTATCGATCACGAGTCCAACACGTGATCCAAGACCATGATGAATCACAATGTGAGAGCATTACACGTCAAACTATCTTGAAGAGAAGAGCAATTTGGCGTATAACCAGTTCGGTTTTGGACCCGGAAGATATTACGTATAAAAACCTGCTAAGTTTTTTTTTTTTTATTTCCGCCCGAGAACGGTTTTGCTCAAATACAGGGTTGGGTGGACTGTGGATATCTGGATCCGGAAGAGGCATTTGACACGGTACCACACCATCGACGACTTCTGTGGTTTCTGGGGGCATATTGTGGGGACTTTAAACCCCACTAAGTCGACGTTAAGAAACCTGAGGTGCTAGCACCTCCTGGGGGGTGCTGATATAAATTTTAGGAGGTGCTGAATACATGGGAGTAATTCACTTTCCTTTATTCTTCGAGTAATGAGACGTTAATCAGTTATGGGGTGCTGGGAGGTGCTGAATACATGTATTACTTCACTTTCCTTTATTCTTCTAGTAATGAAACATTAACCAGAGTTAGGGAGGTGCTGAATACATGTATTACTTCACTCTCCTTTATTCTTCTAGTAATGAAACATTAACTAGAGTTAGGGGATGCTAGGCTGTCTAGAACTGGCTACATGGAAGTGCCCTTAGAGTAGGAAAAGGTTGGGAAATGCTTCACGACGTGGATAAAGCATTTCCTGAAATATCGATGCACGTGAACATGAGTGAAGGGCAAGCTGCTGTCAAGAAGACAGACGGTGACTAGCAAATCCCCGTCAAGGGTCATTTCTGGCACGTTTTATGCTCTTGACTTATGTAAAGAATGTGATAAAAGGTACAAATTCTACTCTCACGTTTAGGACGAGTCACGAGGTCTATATTATATATATATATATATATATATATATATATATATATATATATATATATATATATATGAAATGTGTGTGTGTGTGTGTGCAAAACAAATCACTGAACACACGTGATAACAATACATGTAGAAACCACTTGGAAAATAAAAGAAATTAATACCGTTTTCTTCTATTTTGCAAGACATCATTCTTTGTACCATGATGATGTCTTGAATAGACGAAAACGTTCGGTATTCAATTCTTTTATTTTCCAAGTGGTTTCTGCAAACACACACACACACACACACACACATATATTATATATATATATATATATATATATATATATATATATATATGTAGGTGCACCAGTTTCTGGAATAGCTTAGACATAATAACCCAACATAAAGCCATAACCAAGCCAATATTATAGTTGAAGAAAGAGGACATCAAGGGCGTAGTTCATTTCCAGTATACTACAATTATGTAAACACACACACACACACACACACACACACGTTTCGACGGCGCAGTGGTAACGTTCGCAACAGCTAACTCGAGTTCGAATCCCGCCCAGGACTGGAATAATTTCAGTATTGCTGCACTGTGACTTGTTACTCCAACTCTCGTGGGCGGAGAGTTGGGTGTGTGTGTGTGTGTTAGGTCACAGCATTACCCATAGATCGATCATATATGACCTCATGAGCTCTCTTCCGCGGGGGGAAATAGACGTCGATCACAAGTCCAACACGTGATCCAAGACCATGGTTGTGAATCACATATACACGCAGGCACACATGGACATAAACCTCAATCTTTGGAAAGTTATACTTAATTAAACACACTTGTGCTCACGTAGTTTCTGAACAAGTGTGTGAGACGCCGAAGGGGTGAAGGGGACGCTGAAGGGGTGAAAGGGACGCTGAAGGGGTGAAAGGGGAACGCTGAAGGGGGTGAAAGGGAACGCTGGAGGGGTGAAGGGGACGCTGAAGGGGTGAAGGGGAACGCTGGAGGGGTGAAAGGGAACGCTGAAGGGGTGAAGGGGAACGCTGAAGGGGTGAAGGGGAACGCTGAAGGGGTGAAAGGGAACGCTGAAGGGGTGAAGGGGAACGCTGAAGGGGTGAAGGGGAACGCTGAAGGGGTGAAGGGGAACGCTGAAGGGGTGAAGGGGAACGCTGAAGGGGTGAAGGGGAACGCTGAAGGGGTGAAGGGGAACGCTGAAGGGGTGAAGGGGACGAAGGAGGGGGTGAAGGGAACGCTGAAGTGGTGAAGGGGACGCTGAAGGGGTGAAAGGGGACGCTGAAGGGGTGAAGGGGAACGCTGAAGGGGTGAAGGGGAATGCTGGAGGGGTGAAGGGGAACGCTGAAGGGTTGAAGGGGAACGCTGAATGGGTGAAAGGTAACGCTGAAGGGGTGAAGGGGAACGCTGAAGGGGTGAAGGGGAACGCCGAAGGGGTGAAGGGGACGAAGGAGGAGGGCAACGATGGGGGTAGAAGGCAACTGAAGGGGAGGTCAAGGCAATGAAGGGAAGGGCAAGGAGGCTTAGGCGGAATGGGGCAACGTGGCGCTGGTCGTTAAGGAGTTGCCCCTCAAGCTTGAGGTGCGATGGGGCAACTGAAACTGGAGAAGGTGAGGAGGCTACGCCAGGAGGCGCTGAGTGGCTGCGGCCGAAGCCGTCACCTTTGTTCTATTATGCGCTTGGACTGTTGGGGCAGGTGACAGTCACTGATGGGAATTGGGGATGAGTGCGGGATTCGAACTCACAACCAAGCGAACGCGAGACCAGCACGCTTCCCGTTACGCCACCAGCGCAGGATATTTTGTGAGAGGCACAGGAAGAGGAGGAAGAGGACGAAGAAGATGAAGAGGAGGAAGATGATGAAAGGGAGGAAGAGGTGAAGGACGAGGAGGAAGTGGAGGAAGAGGAGGAAAAAGAGGAAGAGGGGGATGAGGAGGAAAAGGAAGAGAAGAAAGAAGAGGAACGGGAGAAAGGAGGAGGAGGAAGAAAAGGAGAAAGAAGAGGAATACGAGGAAGAGGATGAGGAACAGGAAGAACAAGAATAATAGGCGGAAGAGGAGGAGGAGGAGGAAGTCTAGGGGGAAATAGAGGAGGAGGAGGAGGAGGAGGAGGAGGAGGAGAAGGAAGTCTAGGGGGAAATAAAGGAGGAGGAGGAGGAGGAGGAGGAGGAGGAGGAGGAGGAGGAGGCGGAGAAGGAGACAGTCTAGGGGGAAATAGAGGAGGAGGAGGAGGAGGAGGAGGAGGAGAAGGAAGTCTAGCGGGAAATAAAGGAGGAGGAGGAGGAGGAGGAGGAGGAAGAGGAGGAGGAGGAGAAGGAGGAAGTCTAGGGGGAAATAGAGGAGGAGGAGGAGAAGAAGGAAGTCTAGGGGGAAATACAGGAGGAGGAGGAGGAGGAGGAGGTAAAGGACAGGATGGTGGAAGACATGGGGACCAAAAATGAGCATAATGAATGAAAATGGATGCACGCCGGGCCAAAGGGAGGTCGGCACGGTGGAGAAGGACGTCACGGCGTGATGAGAGGAAAGAAGCGGAAGAGAAAATAACGTAAAAAAAATGGCGACGAGAAACGTTAACGGAACGTGGATATCAGGGTCGAAAGAGGAGAGAAGGAAGAGGAACAGGAAGGAGGAGGAGGGACAGGAGGAAGAGGACGAAGAAGAACGGGAGGAAGGTGAGGAAGAAGAGGAACAGGAAGAGGAGGAGGGACAGGAGGAAGAGGAAGAAGAAGAACGGGAGGAAGGTGAGGGAGAAGAGGAACAGGAAGAGGAGAAGGAGGAGGAACAGGAGGAAGAGGAAGAAGAACGGGAGGAAGGTGAGGAAGAAGAGGAACGGGAAGAGGAGGAGGAGGAAGAACAGGAGGAAGAAGAAGAACAGAAGGAAGATAAGGAAGAAGAGAAACAGGAGGAAGATGGGGAAGAGGATGAAGAGGAGGAAAAAATAACATATGTGTACAGGGAGGACATGGGGTGGGTGGGGGAGGAGGGAAGAGAGCGGAGAGGCGTGAAGAAAAGAGAGAAACCAGGAAGCGAGGAAAGGTGACGAAAAGAGAGCAGATGGGGCGAGGGAGCTGTGATGACGTACAGAGAAGGACAGCAGACGCGGGCGAGCTCATGTGGAGGGGTAGGGTGGGGAGGAAGGAGAGGCCAAGAAACCGTTAAGTAATGAGCACGAACAGGAAAAGGAGAGATAAGGAAAGAGACAGAATAAGATAAAGAGAAAGAGAGGAAGAGAGAGAACTATTAACCAGATAGCAACTTGCGGGGAACCGAGGAATTTTGGTGGGTGGGGGTGGGTGGGTGGGTGAACGCAGGAAACGAGCAGGAAACTTATCTCACTTTAGACTAGAGGATAGCAGACCAGGGTGGTGGTGGACTGTGGACGGGAAGGTAGTGGTCCTGGATGCAGTAAAGGGTGGAAGAAGGGTTAAAGGAAAGGGTTAAGTGACACGTGACAGTTACTGAAGCAGACACGAATGTGAACGTCATGATTCATTCTGTCGACATTTCTCTCAGAAGGTAGCTTACAACGACGACGACGACGACGACGCGCACCCGGCTCCAGCCAGAGTACAAACCCACCCAACCCCCTCCCATCCCCTCCACTCTCCCCGCAAACCACTGTCATTGACATTGCTCCTTGAGCTTGAGACGTCTGGTTCGCCATCCTAGACGCTGGATAGAGACCTTCTGGCCCATGCAAGAGGATCAAAAGGTCGTGACCACATTATCGAGGTTGCGTGCGTTCCTGCATTCCCGCCCGTTCTGCAACTGGACGGCCTAACGCGACGTTGCCAAATGTCACCATAATCATTCCTTAACTCGCTCATCCTGAAATCTCACTACTGTATTGTTTTTTTTTTTTTAACAAAAATATGTTCTTCCTCCTCAATACCATCTACAGTACAAAATATTATATATAATTCTTCGAGCCCGTCCATGCGAGAACATGTTACGCTTATTTTGTGAAAAAAAAACAAATTCTCCTATGAGCGTGTAAAAATATTGCTTCGTGCGTTGAACCTTTAATATTTTGTTCCGAGCTACAGACAAACGATTTTATTCAGTTTAATACAAGACCATGTGCTAGCGAGGTTCGACAAATGCACATTTCTTGTCTATTGCAGATTCGTTTCAACGGGATTACCTGTTATACAATGATTTCCCTGAATCCAAACATATGATTAGTTGTAAGTTAAAAAAACTTTCTGTTAAGGCCATTGTAATTTCGATCAAACAATTTGGCTTTCACTAAGATATGCAATCAAACAATTTCTTCTCGACTTCTCTACATTTTCCTACAAGCTATCTTTACAGGATAAATGGGCAATAATATCAGAATACTTGTAACGAATCTTACACATTTCAAGTTTACCGTCACGACAACAGAAGAATCTCACTCCAATCAAATTCGCTCCTCGTCAGATTGCGCAAAAGTTGCTGAAAATGTGCATAAGGGTTTTCACATGACCCATACTTATGCACTGCTGTTAGCCTCACTTGAACTAAAATATTCATCCACCCAACAACTAAAAATGCGCATGGGGAGAAGGAATTCTCATGCATCCCCATATTTATGTACTACTATTGTTTAGCCTCCCTACAATACAAACTAAGATTACATCCATCAACTCCCAATTACATTCATCAACTCCCAACTTATTTTCGGCTTAGCCCCAGATAACTCATACGGAGGACCAGAGTTATAAGACGGTATACGGTCTGGGTACACTAGAGCAATGAACTGGGAATCCACCTGGTATACCAAATTCCCATTAATCTTCGTCCCACAGTCTTCGGACGCCTGTCCGACACACAACACCAACTCCCAACTCCGCCCATCTGTAATCCGTGACGTCATCAATTCTACTGACTTCAGAGGAACTCCAACGTCTGTGATACATTGTGTGTATATGTATTGTGTGTGTGTGTATTCACCTTGGTCTTTGGATCACGTGTTGGACTCGTGATCGACAGCTATTTCCCTTTCGGAAGAGAGCTCAGAGCTCATATGTGACCGATCTGTGGGTAATGGTATGACCTTACACGCACACGAGAGTTGGAGTAACGACTTGCAGCGCAGCGATACTGAAATTATTTCAGCCCTGGGCAGGATTCGAACCCGGACCGCCGTAGTAACAGTCGGGGACTCTACCAACCATGTGTGTGTGTGTGTGTGTGTGTGTGTGTGTGTGTGTGTGTGCGTGTGTATGTGTGTGTGCGTGTGTATGTGTGTGTGCGTGTGTGTGTGTGTGTGTGTATGCGTGTATTAACTCGCACATGCAACCCACACATACTAAAATACCAACCAACACCTACCAACCAATATTACCACAAATCATCCCAAGCCACACCACTCCAAAGGCCACTGCACTCATCCTCGTCATCCAAAAACCATTATCGTAACCATCCAGCCTCATCCTCGCCTCACCGTGCAATCCGTACCCGTCGAGACATTACTGTGGAGATGGAACAAGACCTCTCCACCCCCTCATCCACACCCTCCACTTCCCCTCATCCCCCACCCACCCACCCGCCCTAAACGCCGCCAAATCACTCGCCCATGAAGTTCTCTGGACTCGGAGCATGTCTGACCAGTGACCTTAAACCACCCTGAATTCCCTAAATCCCTAAAACACGGTACCGTACCTTATGCACCTGAGGGGGGGGGTCCTTGGGTCTGAAGATGGGCTTTATCGGTCGAGACCCCGTTTTAGGGTCTGAGACTGGCGACCAGTTGACCAAAATCGACAGAAGTCCTTGGCTAAAGTGGACTAGGTAGTCAGTCAAACTCGCTAGACCGTTTCCAAAGCCCCCAGATGCTGGTGAACCCATTTTTTATATATTTATCATCAGGGTTACCAACTTTGTCCACAGGAGTACAAACCTTTCCGAGAATTACCACGGCGTCATGTTGGCAAGCGTGCGAACAAGTTTTATGATGACAGACATCATATTCGTGATGTCATAAGAACATAAGAAAGGGGGAGACTGCAAGAGACCATAAGACCTACATTTGGCAGTTCCATGCCCATGACCACCTGACATCCCCATCCATAAAGTTATCTAATATTCCCTTAAAAGAGCCAATTTATTCAGCACTCACATGGTTCCTGAGTTTATTCCATTCGTTAACCATTGTTGGTAAACCAGGTTTTGTTTATTATTTCTTTCTTAAGCCTAATGAAGATCAAGCAAGACCCTCAAATGACCAACTCGACAGAAAAAGAACAAAAAGATTTTCAGAAGGACACGACAATGCTAAAACTACACCCCCACCCACACAAACAGAACCCACCACACCAAAACAACCCACCAATATTTACCTCAAACATCTAACCCACTATATCTCACAATATGCCCATACAAAGGTACACACACACACACACACACACACACACACACACACACACACACACACAAACATAAATACTTGGAACAGCTTAGAATATGATGTAGCCTAAGCTAGAACAATACACGAATTCAAATCTAAATATGATAATTGGAAATCAAGGATATAGACTTAAGTTGGAAACGTACATGAATTTGAGGTTAGGCATGATAAACTAGAGAGTTGAGACGGTACCCCGCGAGCGTTGCTCCTTTCCTGTATACTACAAGTGGGTGAATACAGATCACAAAACCATCCAATTACAGACAACCAAATTATGCACTCCGACTGAAGTGGGGTACACTAACCTATTTTGTTAAAAAGAATGAACAGTAAATAAATAAGTAGATGAAACATATTCAAAATAAGCAGTGTTGGCTGGGTTGCGCTTGCTTCTATCTGAATATTTACTACAAAAAATCCGACAGCCTTGATTGTTCTTTGTAGAACAATTCCCACTCCTCCGCAAAAAAAATCTTGCCGATTCCGATTAATCGGCACACCCCTACCTAATCGGCACATCCCTAAACCCTTAATATTCTTTGAGTATTTTGTTTTATGCCAACACCAGGCGATTTCATAAAAAAGAACTTCAATGAGAGTTTCATAAGGGTGACTTACTAAACCTCTTAACCACAAACTTATACATCTTATTCTAACCAACACCTCAATTGGTATACCAATCGAGTAGTTAACGAATGGAATAAACTTAATAATGAACGCTGAAACTATCGGTTGTTTTAGGAGAAGGTTAAATAATTCTATGGATGGGGATGATAGGTGGTAATGAACATGGAACTGCCTAGTGTAGGCCTTATGGTCTCTTGCAGTCTCCCTCTTTATGTTCTTTTTCCATTCGGCTGACGAGACGACTCCCTCGTCGTCTTAAAGAAGTTTTCGCTGTACTCTTCCCCACAAGGAACCCCCCCTCTCCCCTTCTTCCCCCCACCCCCCTCTCTCCTTCTTCCCCCACCCCCTTTCCCCCCTTCTCCCCCGCCCCACAATGCAACGTGACGCTGATGACCGTGATGGCTGACCAGATGAGAATCTGCAACACAGTTTGAGCCACTTTCTCCTCTTCTCTTTCCTCCGCATCTCTTCCTCTGCGGTCGACCAGCGAGGACAAAACAGCACCTCATAACCTGTCCTTCACGACACAGGTATACATGGCTTATTACAGGAATTCCCAAGCTATGCTCTCACGTATCCCCATGTTTATGTAATGCTGTCCTTTACCTTCCTGGAAATCGTATTGCGTCTAGTTTTCGGACCGGGTGGACTTTCCAACTTGTTCTCTCACGTCTACCATGTTTATGCATTGCTGTTCCTTAGCCTTCTGTAGACCACCTGAACGCTGAACTTAAGTGTTAATGCACTGTCAGTTCGGACTTGGAGACTTTCCGACTTGTTCTCTTATAGTCGCCTAGGTTTATGTACTGCTGTTCCTTGGCTTTCTGTAGACGCTGAACTTAGCCATGTTGCATCCACTGCCAGTTTTCAGACTGTGGAGACTCCCAGCTTATTCTCTCGTACTTGCCCATGTTTATGTATTACTGTTCCTTGGCCTTCTGTACACCACTTGAACGTTAAATTTAATCGCTAAGTATACAGTAATTGCCACTAATGTTTCTGACTGTGAATACTACTGGGAAGTCCTGGTGGTCCCCCAGGGTTTTAGGGACCCAAGACATGGAACCACAGGATCGCTACATCTTTTCAATTCCCATGATCCTACTCCCTACTTCTCTCTCTCTCTCTCTCTCTCTCTCTCTCTCTCTCTCTCTCTCTCGTTTTGGGGAGTTACTGCTAACAGTAGAAGAAAATGTTGAACACTAACGTCTACTGACCTCGGTGACTACACCTCTTTGATGCGGCATTACCCCAAAGAACAGAAACGGTGGTTATTCCAGACGAAATAATAAATAGTACCAGCAATAGTACCACTAAACATCAACAAGAACAACGACAAATAGTAACACTAATCACAGCTGGATTTCTCCCCTCAACTCTCGTTCCATGAAATAATGATTCGTCTTTCATTACCAAAAGCGGTCAACCACATTTCCGAGACACGAACAATTGTGCAACCTTATAACTCCCTCGCAACAGGTAGAGACCTATCACATTAAACAAACAATTAAGAATTGTATAATCTTAATCATCTCAACTAGATTCCTGAAATTCTTTACTGGAGTTTTATTTAACAGAAAGTCCAGAATCAGTCTTGTAGTATAGTTTCTGGTTTGATACGAGGTCGTTCCAGCGATACCTCATGATTCTCCAAAGGTACTTACGGTGGTATTCTAAAAAAAAAAAAAAAAAAAAAATCCTTACATAAATCTTTCCTCTCCAAGGATAAATTTATATAAGGAAATATTTTTTCTTAAGAATACCACCGTAAGAATCTTACGGTGGTAAACAAAAAATATTTCCTTATATAAACTTTTCCTTTACAAGGATTTATGTAAGATTTATATAAGGAAAGATTTTTTTTCAAGAATACCACCGTTAGTTCCACAGACATCGAGATGTCTCTTAATTAAAGTTAGCATTCGATGTCCATGTCTCACAGCCGTGCCACAGGAAAAGAAACACAAGTGGCCAGGTGATTCAGACCTAATTATCTTGTTCTCAATTGATGATGATGATGATGACGATGATTACGACAATGACGATGATGATGATGATGATGATGATGATAATGATGATGATGATGGTGATGATTATGCCAATGACGATTATTATGATGATTATGACGATGACGATGATGATGATGACTGGCGACGACGATGATAATAATTATGACGTTGATGATGATGATGATGACTGATGATGATAATGACAATGACGACGACGATAATGATGATGATGATGATAATGACGATGATGACAATGACGACGATGATGACGATGATTATGACGACGAGGATGATGATGATGACAATGACGACGACGATGATAATGACGATGATAATGATGTTTTATCTAATTTCACGACAAAATTGGCCAACACCCATGTCATGTAAGACATCATTTAAAAAAATGATTATACTTGTTTTGATAAAGCGTCCTTACTCTTGCAGTAAAATTAAAATAAAATATAAATAAAATATAACCAAACGATTACTCTGTGTCAGAAAGGCATTGCTTTGATTACTAATAAACAAAAAAGGTAAAATAAACAGAATACGCAAAGAAATAAAAAGTAAAAAAAAAACATCTAAAACAAAAAAATAAAACATCTAAAACACTTCATAAACAACGAAAACCAAAAAAATCTTAAAAAAAAAAAAAAAAAAAAAAAAAAAAAATCGCTGGGTGGGTACTGAACTCGGTCTTCATTATCAACACAGACCCCCGTCACATCAACCTGACACAGCTAAAGTGCGGAGTGGTGCCTGTACAATCTCCAACATAAACACATTCAAGTCCCTGGTACGGCACATTAAGACGCTTCATCGGATGCCCCGTGTGTTTACTTTGCAGTAACAACACGGGAGGAGAGCGTTAGGATGAGAACAGGGGAGGGTTGCCAAACATCGCCAGCCCTTCGCGCGATTGTGTAAAGCTCACAAAGGATTACAAAGGATTAGAAAGAAGGAGTATACCTATACAAGGCCTTTCGGTCCATAACTAGGTCGGAAGCTGGGAAAATAATAATAAATAAATTGGTAAATAAATCAATAAAATAAATATATGATGATAAATAGTAAACAGAAAAATAATGTATAAATAAAAAAAATAGAAAATGAGAATAAACATAAATAATAATAAATAAATAATAATAAATATGCAAAAATGGCAAGTATTATAGGATATGTGAGTGAATCTTAAGACTTCGAACTGTAGTACAGTACATTGTACCGCCTCTGCAGGAAGTTTATTCCATTCCTTAACTACGCCGTTGGCGAAGTTGTCCGAAATCAAAACTACTTCCTGACAGTTTGAGACCATTATTTCTAGTCTCACTCGCATTTCCAAAAATAAAATAAACAAGATAAAATAAAATGAAAACTATAAAACAAGATATGATAGAAATTATAACAAAATAAAAAATAATAAACCTAAGTAAATGCATATAATGTATGATTTTTTTTTCACAGATGATTGCCTCTCCTACTGTATATGGAGATCAATCTTCCCAAATTGCCTATTCATGCAAATTCACTGTACAGTACACGCGATATCCAGATAAATTGTTACTAATTACGTTCCCTTTAACGCTTAATCCATCTCGTAAATCTAAACGGACTCTGACACACAAATAAACAAATACACCTTAGAAATATATATATATATATATATATATATTATATATATACTGTATATATATATATTATATATATATATATATATTTATCAAATGAATAAATATATAATAAAATTACCGCTCGTGAACAAGTTGCAAATAGGTAGACAAGTAAATAAACAAAATTCGTAAACGCGTGATAAATAAATAATCTATCTAAAGTACCAAAGGCTTTTTCCCCCTTATAAGGGAGGTAGCCAAGTCAGAGGCACGTACCCACTCCCACCCATTCCACCACCCCTTTCCCCCTCCCACTCCCATCTTAGCTCCTCGTGGATGACGGGTCATCCCTGACTCCTGCCCACCGCCTGGGCCGGAAGCAATGCAGCAAGACATAGCACATCCTCAACAAGACATAGCACGCCCACAGCAAGACACAGCACAATAACAGCAAGGCCGCTTCACTTAAATAAATAAATAAATAAATAAATAAATTCTGGACCTCATTGTGGACGGAAGAGTAGACTTGAGACTATCACACTGGGCTACTTTTCCTTCGACTGTCGGAGCAAATTTGCTGTCGGCAGTTTTCGGGAAGGTATCTAATATGCTGAAGGAAAATAATTTTCCTCCAGCATAAGAAATAACATTTTACATATTTTTGTTGAGAAAAATAGTTCGCCAGAGAGTGATCTGACGGCGGAAAAAAAAAGTTGCTGGAGGTGGTCGGTACCGCCGATGAATCGGAGGTAGGAGGAAAAATAGCTCAGTGTGATAACCCTTTATCGTCAACAGCTGCAGCAAACGGTTCACGTTGTCTCCTGCTTTTCTTCTCTGTCGCCAAGACCACAAAGAAAACGGTCCACCCGGAACAGCTACGTCATCATTTGCACCCGTGACTGGCAAATGATGACGTTGTTGTTGTTGACGATAAGGGATTATCACATTGGGCTATCTTTCCGCCACTTCCTCATTAGCCTCTCTCTCTCTCTCTCTCTCTCTCTCTCTCTCTCTCTCTATGACCAGCAGATTCTCTATGAACCCAAGTCGCCATTTCATTAGCTTCTCTCTTTCTCTTTCGCTCTGTGTCTGTGCGGGTGTGTGTGTGTGTGTGTGTGTGTGTGTGTGTGTGTGTGTGTGTGTGTGTGTGTGTGTGTGTGTGTGTGTGTGTGTGTCTTTCTCTGTGTGTGTATGCGACTCTCTCTCTCTCTCTCTTTCTCTCCCTGTGTGTGTGTGTGTGTTTCTCTGTATGTGTTTAGTGTGTGTGTGTAACTCTCTCTCTCTTTCTGTGTGTGTGTGTGTGTGTGTGTGTGTGTGTGTGTGTGTGTGTGTGTGTGTGTGTGTGTGTGTGTGTGTGTGTGTGTGTGTGTGTGTGTGTGCGCGCGAGCGCTTTCTATTCTCTATTTACATCAGACACTTGATGGGCAACGACGACGACCAAGAGAGTCACGTTACCCATCCTCACCCCCACACCCACTGTGGGAGTTTCCACGCGCGCACTAGGGAAGAGCAGCGACGTGAAACGCGGGCCTAATCATCGGGAAAAATTTGGGAACGGGAGGGGGGGGGGGACCAATATGGCGGTGCCCCCAAGGGAAGTCATTCGGCGTGAGGAGCCTGCCATGTGGAACAAAAATAAATAAACAGAAAAACAAATAAATGAAAATCATAACTAATATAATAATTATATAAAATAAAGAAAATAAACGAATAAATAATAAAGATACAATAGAATAAAAACAAATAATACAAAATGAAATATGATAACAAATAAAAACAAATACATAACCATAATGAATAAAAAAACCCAGATGATTTACAATTTGTAATTAAGGAAATGTAGCTTCACTCTGCGAAACTATTACGGATAAGCATATTCTAAACAGTAAGTACAATCTACAGTACATAGTGTCGGGGAACAATGCAAAATAAATAAATAAATAAAAATAAATAAAAATAAATAAAAATGAATAAAAATAATAATAATAAAAGCTCCCCTTCAACCACCCCCCTCCACCCAATGCCCCACTCCCTTCTCCCTCCTCTTCTCAGTAATCCACGAGTCTGCCTGACTCCCAGGGAACTCCCAGGGAACTCCCCATATGCACTGGGTGGCCAATGACGAGCGACGGGAGATCAATCAATACATCCGTTGCCCCAAGTCTCTCTCTTGCAGGCAAGCCAAGGCCCCCCATGTAACCGGCTACGGTCCCCATGTCACTCAGGAGGGGTCTAGGGATTCTTAGTGTGAACGAGGCGCGCGCACGCACACACACACAAACACACAAATAAATAATCATATTAATGATACATGCATATACCAACGGCTTTTTCAAACACAAAATAGATAAATAAATATTAATAATAATAATAATAATAATAATAATAATAATAATAATAATAATTATAATAATAATAATACATACATACATATACCAAGGGCTCTTTCCCCCATACAAGGGAGGTAGCCAAAAAATAAAGGCATAAAAACCACTCCCACCCCTTCCATCCCCACATACTCCACTCCCATTCAACCCCCTTCCCTCCCTCTTATCTTGGCTCCTCCTAGATGACGGGTCATCCCTGCATCACCAATAATAATAATAATAATAATAATAATAATAATAATAATAATAATAATAATAATAACAATAATAATAATACATAATAATGATAATAATAACAATAATAATAATAATAATAATAGATAATAATAATAATAATGATAATAATAATAATAATAATATGATAACAAATAGTATCAATAATCATAATACTGTTGGAGATTCTCATTAATGTGAAGGGTCAACAAGTAGACGTTCTCCGGAGTAAGACACACATGCGAAATTAATCCCCACAAACCACCATACGACCCAGACTCGCGCTAAGGAGGACCCAAGTAGGAGAGACAGACAGACAGACAGACAGAGAGAGAGAGAGAGAGAAAGGATTTCAGCGGTTCTTCCCTCACCACTAAGCGAACGAAAACCGATAACCAGAAACGGAAGAAGAGGAGGAGGAGGAGGAGGAGGAGGAGGAAGGGGAGAAGGAGGACGAGGAAGAGGAGGAGGAAGTGGGAAAGGAAGTGGAGGAAAATGAGCTGGAGGAAAAGGAGGACATGGAGGAGAATGAGTAGATGCAGGAGGAAGATGAAGAGGAAGAAGAGGAGGTGGGAGAGGAGGAGGAGGAGGAGGAGGATGAAGCAGAGGAGGAAGAGGAGGAGGATGAAGTAGAGGAGGATGAAGAGGGGGAGGATGAAGAGGAGAAAGAGGAGGATGAAGAGGAGGATGAAGTAGAGGAGGAAGATGAGGAGGATGAAGAGGAGATAGAGGAGGTAACTAGTAGAGATGGTCTAAGCGAGAGGGGGGGGGTGCGCCGGTCGGATTTGGAGGAAGCGAGGAGAGAGAGAGAGAGAGAGAGAGAGAGAGAGAGAGAGAGAGAGAGAGAGAGAGAGAGTGGGGGGGGGGGAATCCCCGTGAGTGTAATCTTGCGTCCCCGATTAACGAGAAATCTTCATGTGGGCGCGTCACGAAATTCGCCCCAATTCTCTCTCTTCATCCACGATATCTTATTGGATGAAGAAGGGGGGGGTGGAACGCCATTAGTAGTAGTAGTAGTAGTAGTAACAAATATATTGGTAGTTGGTAAGTAGTAATGGTGGTCATGGTGGTGGTGATGGTGATGGTTGTGGTGGTGATGATGGTGATGATTGTGGTGATGATAATAATGACGATGATTGTTGTGATGTGGTGATGTGGTGGTGATGATGGTGGTGATGATGGTGATGATGGTGGTGGTGGTGATGATGATGATGATGATGATGATGATGATGATGATGATTGATGATGATGATGGTGATGATGATGTGGTGATGATGATGATGATGATGATGATGATGGTGATGATGATGACGATGGTGGTGGTGATGATGATGATGGTGGTGGTAATAGTAGTAGAGTGGAAGGAGTAGATGCGGACTAGACTACGGAAGGTGGGAGAGGGGAGGGGGAGGGGGGGAGGAGGGGAGCATAATCTCAGCGGGGGAGAATGTCGTGGCGCTAGCAGATGCAGAGCAGGTTTGGGAGGCAGAATGCGAGAGAGAGAGAGACACCCCCCCGCAGTCGAGAATGGGTGGAATCTGCCGAGGAGATGCTGAAGAGGGAAGGGGGGAAAGGGGAGGAAGGAGGAAGAGGGGAAAGGGAGGAGGAAGAGGGGAAAGGGAGGAAGAAGAGGGAAGGGGAGAGGAAGGAAGGAGATGGGAAGGGGAGAGGAAGGAAGGAGATGGGAAGGGGAAATGAAGGAAGGAGATGGGAAGGGGAGAGGAAGGATGGAAGGAGGGGACGATGGGGGAAGAAAGGGGAAGAAATTGGGAAGGAAAGGGAGTAGGATAAATGTGGAGGATAGAAAGGGGAAGAAATTGGGAAGGAAAGGGAGTAGGATAAATGTGGAATTTTTTGGAAAATGGAGGAATGGGGAGGACAAAAGTAGGGAGTAGATAAAGAATCAGGGTAGTAGAGGTGTACATAAAGGAGAGTTAGGTGGATGCGTACTTATAAGAGAGAGAGAGAGAGAGAGAGAGAGAGAGAGAGAGAGAGAGCAGAGACAGGAAAGAGAGAATATTTGGGATTGATCATTTTCCTTTTTTTTCATAAATGTTGAAAACTCGATAAACAAATTAACCTGGGCTAAAAAAAATGGCCTTTCCATCATGGGCTAAGGCAATGAGACCAAATCTTTAAAGGAAATGGGCTTAAAACAGACCTAATGGCACTTGTCTCTCAAGCCCGAAAACATACGACTCATCACAGCACCATACCACTGATGTACCAAAAGGGGCTAAAAATATATAAATGAATAAATAACAAATAAAATAAAATTAAATAAACAAATTATTAGAAAAAATAATTTAAAAATATAATTCTCTCTCTCTCTCTCTCTCTCTCTCTCTCTCTCCCTCTCTCTCTCGGACACATCATCGGTCGTCAATGCTGACTGACTGGCATACTCGGCCCATCGATAAGGACAAGATGGTTCCTGACGTGCATCCAACCGTCGTACTCCTTCCCTGCTGTGTTTGTATGTGCGTATTTATGTATGTATGCATATATGTATGTATGTGTGTATTTATGTATATATACATATATGTATGTGCGTATTTATGTATGTGTGCATATATGTATGTGCGTATTTATGTATGTATGATATGTATGTACGAGTATTTACGTATGCATGTATATATGCATATATGTATGTATTTACGTATCTATGTATGTACGTATGTATGTATGTATGTATGTATGTATGTACGTACGTATGTGTGTGTGTGTGTCTAAGCTTGTATGTATATGTATGTGGGTCTTCTTCCTCCACTTCCTCGTCCTCCTCTTCTCTCTCCTGATCCTTCACCTCCTCTTCCATCTCTCCTTGTCCTCCTCTAACCTCCACCTCTTCCTCCTCCCCTTCTCCTCCTCCTCCCTCTCTCTCCTTGTCCTTCTTCATATCTTCGTCCTCTTCCCCCTCCCCTTCCTCATCTTCTCCCTCCCCCTCTCCACCTCTCCTCCTCCATCATTTCCTCTCCTCCTCCTCCTCCCCCTCTTCACCTCCTCCATCATTTCCTCTCCACCTTCCTCCTCCTCTTCTCCCTCCCCTTTTTCACCTCCATCATTTCCTCTCCACCTTCCTCCTCCTCCTCCCCTTCCTCCTCTTCTCCCTCCCCCTCTTCACCTCTCCTCCTCGATCATTTCCTCTCCTCCTCGATCATTTCCTCTCCACCTTCCTACTCCTCCCCCTCTCCACCTACTGCTCTTCCTCCTCCACTTCTTCCTCCTCTTCCCCCCTCCACCTCCTCCTCCTCCTCCTTTCTTGGGCCCAGAGGAGGAGGTGAGGCTCCTGCTTAATGAGACGACGACGACTCTTGGTACAGAAAGACTCTATTTATTTATTCATTTATTTATTTATTTATTTATCGCCCTTTCTGTGGTGGAAAAGGACCGAAATTGAAGTCCATGACGAAAAAGTGGATCTATTATTATTTTGTCATCCATCTACTGTTAGTTTTCCGATATCTTTATCTCAGTTGATTATCTTATTCCACTCATTTCTTCTTTCTTTTTTATCTATACATTATTTATCCATTCGTTCTTTATACATTTATTCATTTATTCACCTATTCATATTTTTACATATATATTCATCTTCATTTTATTAATATAATTTATTTTTTCTATCTTATTTTTTATCTTATTTTACTTTTTATTTATTTATTTTATTTATCTATTTTGCAAAAGAGTCTTAATTGGACGACAAAGTGGAGGAAGAAAACACAAAACCTCCTACGAAGGAACTCACCGCTGAAGAGCACAGGAGTCTTGAGGACAAGTGCCTGTGTGTGTGTGTGTGTGTGTGTGTGTGTGTGTGTGTGTGTGTGTGTGTGTGTTTGTGAGATCCACCTTGGTCTTTGGATCACGTGTTGGACTCGTGATCGACAGCTATTTCCCTCCCGGAAGAGAGCTCAGAGCTCGTATGACCGATCTATGGGTAATACTATGACCTTACACGCACACACACACCCAACTCCCCGCCCACGAGAGTTGGAGTAACGACTCGAAGCGCAGCGATACTGAAATAATTTCAGCCCTGGGCAGGATTCGAACCAGGTACCGCCGTCACCCCCGTGCTGACAGTCTGAGACTCTACTAACCGCGCCACCGAGTCGTGTGTGTGTGTGTGTGTGTGTGTGTGTGTGTGTGTGTGTGTGTGTGTGTGTGTGTGTGTGTGTGTGTGTGTGTGAAGGGGGACAGGGGGGCAGGGGGGCTGTGAGTGGCTGCAGGAACGTAAAGCCAGGGGGGCTGGATGGTGGCTGAGACCAGGAGGCTGTGTGGGAGGGAGGAATGCACGAGACATGGAACAACGTGACGTACCGAGATTCACGCAACACGACGTAACACGACGCAACACGAGCTAACACGAAGCTAACACGATAAGACGAGTAAACTGCAAAACGCTCCTTAAGACGCCCGTCCACAAGGACTAGTATCCTTTGCGACGTCCTACATCCATCCTTCGTCTCTCGTAATCCCATTTCCTGAAAGATCATCACCAACAACAACACAAATGGGCAAGATGACGCCAAGTGGGTGTTGCATAGGACAGGAGAATGTATGTGTGTGTGTGTGTGTGTGTGTGTGTGTGTGTGTGTGTGTGTGTGTGTGTGTGTGTGTGTGTGTGTGTGTGTGTGTGTGTGTGTGTGTGTGTGTGATTCACCATGGTCTTGGACCACGTGTTGGACTTGTGATCGACAGCTATTTCCCTCCCGGAAGAGAGCTCAGAGCTCATATATATATGACCTATCTGTGAGTAATGCTGTGACCTTACACGCGCGCGCGCGCACACACGCACTCACGCACAAAACACACACACACACACACACACACACACACACACACACGACTCCCCGCCCACGAGAGTTGGAGCAACAACCCACAGCACAGGGATAATGATATTATTTCAGCCCTGGGCGGGATTCGAATCCGGACCTCCGTAGTGGCAGCCGGGAACTCTACCATCTGCGCCACGAGTTGTGTGTGTGTGTGTGTGTGTGTGTGTGTGTGTGTGTGTGTGTGTGTGTGTGTGTGTGTGTGTGTGTGTGTGTGTGTGTGTGTAAAAGGCGGAGGTGGAACTGTATGGAGAGTTGCCACCAATTGAAAAAATGGTTTTGAAGTTGTTATGGTAAGGAGGATTGTGATGAGGGTTGTGACGTCAGCTGTGATGAGATGTGACGAGAGCTGTGATGAGAGTGATGAAGGGTGTGATAAGAGTTGTGATTAGAATTGTGATGAGAACTGTGATTAAGATTGTGATGAAAAATGTGATGAGAGTTGTGATGAAAACTGTGACAAGAGTTGTGATTAGAATTGTGATGAGAACTGTGATTAAGATTGTGATGAAAAATGTGATGAGAGTTGTGATGAAAACTGTGATGAGGGTTGTGATGAGGTTGACGAAGGTGTTAAAGTTAACGTAGAGGTTGTGATGAGTGTTATCACGAGGGTCCTAGGTGGGTTACTGTTGTGATGATAAAATTAATTACTCGAGGTCAGACTAGCTCGATTAATATCCTATTTACATAATTACTTACTTCATCTATTAGTTATTCATGGCTGGAAGAAGAGAACAAGAGGCAAAAATATATCAACAAATAAATTGATTAATAAACAAGCAAATAAAAAACAAAAAACGCAGCGAAATTGAAAGTAAAAAAAAAAAAAAAAAAAAAAAAAAAACACGTCATCGTTGTGACGTCATTCACGATGACGTAAGAGTGCTACTTTACATCTTCCTCCATATCTGCCGCCAGGCGACCTATTTCATCTCCGTTTTCTCTTCCCCATTTTCTTTTTCGTTTTTCACAAAATTCTGTTATTTTTGGGTCACCTGAGGATTTGTCATCAATGATAACGACAGGGTGGGCTATGGTTAGGTCACGTTAGGTTAGTTTAGCTCAAGTTAGGTTAGGTCAAGTTAGGTTAACTCAAGTTTGGTTAGGTCAGGTCAGGTTACGTTAGTTTAGCTCAGGTTAGGTCAGATTAGGTTAGTTTAGCTCAGGTTAGGTCAGATTAGGTTAGTTTAGATCAGGTTAGGTCAGATTTGGTTAGTTTAGCTCAGGTTAGGTTAGGTTAGGTTAGCTCAGGTTAGATTAGGTTAGGTCATGTCAAATCCTTGTGTGTGATCCGTTTATACGAGCACGCACGCAAACACAGGTATGATAAATTGGAGAGCAAGATACAGGACCTCACGAGCGTTGCTCCTTTCCTGTAAACTACAATTAAGTAAAAATATTATTAAACACACACACACACACACACACACACACACAAAGTTTGAAAGATGTATAACAATTGCGCAACTGTTAGGACAGCCTAGGTGATACATCCAAAGAGATGTGATAACTAGAGGGTAAGCAACAGGGCCCCACGAGCGTAGCATCTTTCTTGTGTACTACAATTAGGTAAACACACACACACACACACACATACACACACACACACACACACGGTACAGAGGTACTGTTCTCGATCGCTATTCCATCGCCGATCCCAATTCGCGTCCCGCCCAGGATTGAAAATGTCAACTGACGTCACACGGCCTAATTCAGCTTCCTTCGGGCGGGTGACCGTCTGGGAGTTGAAGGTCCAAATCTGCGTTGACTGACTCGTCCAAGAATGCCATTCGTCGCTCTGACCCGACTTGTACGAAGTCGTTGGTATGACACGCCTTTCCGTCACCAACTTCGCGCGAGCGCGCCGCTGCGCTCTCCGCGTTGCCTTGCTCCTGAAGTCCGTCTTCAGTTGCTGCTCAGGCACCAAGGAGGACCTAGAAGACGAACGAGTCCTCCGCGGGGAAGTCCAAACCCCCGTCCCACCTCCGTCAGAGGTGAAAGCCCCGAAAACAACAACTCAAGAGGTACATCACAAACAGGACGTCGACGAAGACATCAAGGGTCCAGAAGGAATCTCGAACGTCGACGGTCACGAGTCTCCATCGACTTCGGAGACCATCGAAGTGGCCAGCCGAAGACCTTTCAGAGCCAACTACGACGTCCAGTTCTCCCAGGGCTCTGGAGGCTTCGCAGAGACCTTCGTCGTCTCAGACAAGGCCACGGGTAGCACAGGCGTCGCCAAGGTCCCCCTCAAAGGGAAGGCGTGCGCTAACGAGACCGAGAAGGAGATCGAGGCTCTCAAAGCCCTTGTGCACCCCAATATCGTCAAGCTCTTGGACGTCGCCATCAGCGAGGACGTGGCCATCGTCGTCACCGAATACTGCCCAGGTGGTACGCTCACCACCACCATCACGAAGAAGAAGAGAACTCTCTCAGGGCAGACGTCTTCTTCGTCTTCCCTGGCTTGGGGCGCCCGTGTCCTCTCCTTCGCCAGGCAGCTCGTGGCCGCTGTGGCCTTTATGCACAAGAACGGCTTCGTCCACCTCGACCTCAAAGCCGACAACGTCGTCCTCGACGACAAGGAGGAGGTCGTCAAGGTCATCGACTTCGGTGCTTCGGCGAGGACATCGAACGCCTACAAGCCCGAGATGACGACCGTTCAGGGAACTCCTTGGCACATGTCTCCCGAGGTCCTGGACAAGACAAAGCACCCGTACGCAGGAGGCAAGGCGGACGTTTGGTCCTTGGGATGCGTCCTATACCAGCTGTCCACGGGACACCTTCCCTACTTCAAGGAGCTCCCCGAGGGCTTCAGGGGGTCCCGCAAGGAGTACTACCTTCAGAGCTGCAAACGTGGAAGGCCCTCCTTCAAGAACATCCTACCAGAAACCTTCTCCAAAGGACAGCAAGAAGCTCTCAAGAAGATCCTCTGGAAGATGCTGGACGCCAAACCCAAGACCAGAGCCACCATCTGGCAGGTGGCTGACATGCAATTCCCATAGAGGGAAAATGTCGCGGTCTGAATTCGGTCCCAAAGGGACAGAAAAGCCAAAAAATGAAAAACGTCCACTTTTTCTGCAAAAAGAAACGAAAAAAGACAGAAAGAAAAAATGAAGAAATGAAGAATAAAAAAATCAAATGAAAATAAAAAGCACGCAGAGATGAAAAATACAGAAAAGGACAAAAAGAAAAAGGAAAACATAAGAGACGAAAATGGGGAAAAAATAAATAAATAAATCTCCTTGTATATAACAGCGTCCGTACAACAAGATGTATGCAAGTCCTTCAAATACATCGGCGAGGAAAAAAGAATAATAATAATAATTCCTCTCTCTTATTGATGCTCCATTTCGTCCATCAGGGTGGTGGGAAGAGTTCTTCCCTCAGCTGAATAAAACATCTTCATCTAAACCAAAACGAATGTCCAAGTCGTGGCCAAAAGATAAATGAGACGATTTTAAGTATTTTGCCAATGGAAAAACCTTTTTCAGCGGAATGAAATCAAAGAGTCAGAAAAAATTACACACACACACACACACACACACACACACACACACACAAACACACACACAGTTCAACAGAACAGCAATCTGACACCAATCTGTTGTGATCAACTGTGTGTATGTGAGAATCTGCGCCTAATATATTATATACCATACACACACACACACACACACACGCAAATACACGCGCACACACATACACATATATATATATATATATATATATATATATATATATATATATATATATAATGTTGCTACAAGTGAAGGGGTGAGTAACAAATGCTGACACTGTTCGCTCGATACAAGTCTTCCCAAGTCATGCAGACTCCGAGACAACAGCGAAATTTCATTCAATATACAAATATTTCAGAGTGTGGACTTACTTCCCAATCACCAAAGACTACGTAGCCCTGGTCCGTAGGGGTGTCACCGAAGTCTGGGCCAATTCTTGTCAGATATTAAGAAGCTGAATGACAAACTAAGAGAAGTTCAACCAGTTAGACATGTCGCTTAAATGTTCTTAGTTAAGTCTAGAATACTGTACTTATTCGTCTCTTTAATGATAATTATCGAATTCGCAACAATTGACAAGAACTGACCCAGTATGAAGAGGGAGGGCGTGGGTGCGGGGATGGGGGATTTTTTTTTTTTTTTTTTTTTTTTTTTTTTTTTAGAAGTGTCATTCCCACGGGCTTTGAGACCGTGAAGGAGGAAGTTAAGGAGTGGTTATGTGTGAATGATATTTTGACGCAGCCAGAAGGGATTTCTCCCCGTCTTCAATGTTTCTGCATAAGGGGAAGGAGAGGGAGGGGTCGCCGATTAAACGACGCGGCTTTGCTGTGGATGTGCTGCGCCTTGCTGCATTGTTTCTGACCCAGGGCAGTGGGCGAGATGCAGGGATGACCCGTCATCCAGGAGGAGCCAAGAAAAGAGTTGAATGGGAGTTGAATGGGAGTAGAATGGATGGTTGTGGAATTGAGCCTTTTGACTTTGGCTACCTCCCTGGTAAGGGGGAAAGAGCCCTTGCTATATGTATGCATGTACGTACGTACATATGCATGTACGTACGTACGTACGTACGTATGTTTGTATGTATGTATGTATGTATATATATATGGGGTGCACGACTTTTCGTCGCCGTCTTTTCGTCGCCGGACTTTTCGTCGCCGACTTTTCGTCGCCGGACGTTTCGTCGCCGCGACATTTCGTCCCCGCGACTTTTCGTCGCCGGTCTTTTCGTCGCCCCAAGCATAAATTGTATGCAAAGATTGACAATTGGAAATATATGATTTAATGTCATACTTGTACTTATATTCCTACTCCCAATGCAATAATATGAGTGTGGCAAATAGCTATACATCTCAGTGCCGTATAAACCATTCATTCTTGCCTTAACCAGTC
>NC_134807.1:2839104-2874104 GCF_046742065.1 Oratosquilla oratoria
AAGAAACGAGAAAAGACAGAAAGAAAAATGAAGAAATTAAGAATAAAAGAATAAAATAAAAATAAAAAGCACGCAGAGATGAAAAATACAGAAATGGGCAAAAAGAAAAAGGAAAACAGAAAAGACGAAGATGGGGAAAAAATAAATAAATAAATCTCCTTGTATATAAAAGCGTTCGTACAACAAGCTGTATGCAAGTCCTTCAAATACATCGGCGAGGAAAAAATAATAATAATAATTCCTCTCTCTTATTGATGCTCCATTTCGTCCATAAGGATGGTGGAAAGGGTTCTTCCCTCAGCTGAATAAAACATCTTCATCTAAACCAAAACGAATTCCAAGTCGTGGCCAAAAGATAAATGAGACGATTTGAAGTACTTTGCCAATGGAAAAGCCTTTTTCAGCGGAATGAAATCAAAGAGTCAGAAAAAATCACACACACACACAGTTCAACATAACAGCAATCTGACACCAATTGATCATCTGTTGTGATCAACTGTGTGTATTTGTGAGAATCTCCGCCTAATATATTATATACCATATACACACACACACGCAAATACACGCGCACACACACATATATATATATTATATATATATATATATATGTATATAATGTTGCTACAAGTGAAGGGGTGACTAACAAATTCTGACACTGTTCGCTCGATACAAGTCTTCTCAAGTCATGCAGAGTCCGAGACAACAATGCCCACTTTATCTCACCGAAATTTCATTACATATACAAATATTTCAGTGTGTCGATTTACTCCCCATCACCAAAGAAGACTACGTAGCCCTGGTCCGTAGGGGTGTCACCGAAGTCTGGGCCAATTCTCGTCACATATTATTAAGAAATTGAATGACAAATTAAGAGAAGTTCAACCAGTTAGACATGTCGCTGAAATGTTCTTAGTTAAGTCTAGAATACTGTAATTATTCGTCTCTTTAATGATAATTATTGAATTCGCAACAATTGACATGAATATTGACCTAGTATGAAGCGGGAGGGAGTGGGTGGGGGTGAAGGTGGGGGATTTTTATTTTATTTTATTTCTAATTTGTTTATTCATTCATTAATTTATCTATTTATTTATCTATTTATGCATTTATTTATTTATTATTATTATTATTATTTTATTTTTATTATTATTATTATTTTTTTTTTTTTTTTTTAGTGAGTTAAGTGTTAGGGAATGGTTACGTGTGAATTGTATTTTGACGCAGCCAGAAGGGATTTGTCCCCATTGTTTCTGCATAAGGGGATTGAGAGGGAGGGGTCGCCGATTAAACGACGCGGCCTTGGTGTTGATGTCCTGTGCCTTGCTGCATTGTTTCTGACCCAGGGCAGTGGGCGAGATGCAGGGATGACCCGTCATCCAGGAGGAGCCAAGAAAAGAGTTGAATGGGAGTAGAATGGATGGTTGTGGAATTGAGCCTTTTGACTTTGGCTACCTCCCTGGTAAGGGGGAAAGAGCCCTTGCTATATGTATGCATGTACGTAAGTATGTATGTATGTATATGTATGCGAATAAATCACAAAAACACGTGATTCACAAAATGTGTAATAAAACCACTTGGAAAATAAAATGAAAGTTGACCGAAATGTCTTGAATAGACGAAAACGTTCGGTCAACTTCCATTTTATTTTCCCAAGTGGTTTTATTACACATGTATATGTATGTGTGTTGTATGTATGTATGAAGTGGCTAGACTCAGTTAAGTCTTCAGCATGTTACGATAGATCACAAGAATCCTGTGTTCCCGCTGCAGTCGCCCCGAAGCGGCCTAAGCTATGTATAGCTCATGAAAGCGGACATAGAGACTGAGAGTGTGATTATGTACACAAATACACAAGAGCGTAATCCAACACGCACGCGCACACACACACACAAACACACACACACACAAACACACACACACGCACACACACACACTTTAAAAAAAGCTACATGACCCCTAATCAGATATACTATGACATTATAGGCCTAAATATATGTGTGTGTGTGTGGTTCACCACGGTGTTGGATCACGTGTTGGACTCGTGATCGACAATTATTACCATCTCCAATGAGAGTTAAGAGTTCATACTGCATATACCCGATCTATGGGTTATTTTGTGACCTCACACACACACACACACCTGTCCGCCCACGAGTTGGAGTACCGGCTCGCGCGCAGCGATACTAAAATTATTTCACCCCTGGGAGGGACTCAATCTTGGACCACTGTAGCAGCAGTTGCGAGCGTTACCACTGCTTCTTCGCGTCGTGTATGTGTGTGTGTGTGTGAATGTGTGTGTATGTGTGTGTGTGTGAATGTGTGTGTATGTGTGTGTGTGTGTGTGTGTGTGTGTGTGAATGTGTGTGTGTGTGTGTGTGTGTGTGTGTGTGTGTGTGTGTGAATGTGTGTGTGTGTGTGTGTGTGTGTGTGTGTGTGTGTGTGTGTGTGTGTGTGTGTGTGTGTGTGAATGTGTGTGTGTGTGTGTGTGTGTGTGTGTGTGTGTGTGTGTGTGTGTGTGTGTGTGTGTGTGTGTGTGTGATTCACCATGGTCTTGGACCACGCGTTGGACTTGTGATCAACAGCTATTTCCCTCCCGGAAGAGAGCTCAGAGCTCATATATATATGACCGATCTATGGGTAATGTTGTGACCTTATTCGCACACACACACAACTCCCCGCCCACGAGAGTTGGAGTAACAACCCACAGCACAGCGATAATGATATTATTTCAGCCCTGGGCGGGATTCGAATCCGGACCTCCGTAGTGGCAGCCGGGAACTCTACCAACTGCGCCATGAGTTTGTGTGTGTGTGTGTGTGTGTGTGTGTGTGTGTGTGTGTGTGTGTGTGTGTGTGTGTGTGTGTGTGTGTGTGTGTGTGTGTGTGTGTGTGTAAAAGGCGGAGGTGGAACTGTATGGAGAGTTGCCACCAATTGAAAAAATGGTTTTGAAGTTGTTATGGTAAGGAGGATTGTGATGAGGGTTGTGACGTCAGCTGTGATGAGATGTGACGAGAGCTGTGATGGGAGTGATGAAGGGTGTGATGAGAGTTGTGATTAGACTTGTGATGAGAGCTGTGATTAAGATTGTGATGAAAAATGTGATGAGAGTTGTGATGATAAGTGTGATGAGGGTTGTGATGAGGTCAAGTTGTTAAAATCAACGTACAGGTTGTGATGAGTGTTATGACGAGAGTCGTAGGTGGGTTACTGCTGTGGTGATAAAATGAATTACTCGAGGTCAGACTAGCTCGATTAATATCTTATTTGCATAATTACTTATTTCATCTTTTATTTTTTCATGGCTGGAAGAAGAGAACAAAAGGCAAAAATATATAAATTAAATTAATAAACCAACAAATAAAAAACAAAAAATTCCAGCGGAATTGAAAGTAACCAAAATAAAAACAACAAATTACGTCATCGTTGTGACGTCATCCACAATGACGTAAGAGTTGCTACTATACATCTTCCTCCATATCTGCCGCCAGGTGATTTCTTTCACCTCCGTTTTCTCTTCCCCGTTTTCTTTTTCGGCTTTCATAATTTTCAGTATTTTTCGGGTTACCCGCAGATTTGTCATCCCTGATAACGACAGGGTGGGCTATGGTTAGGTCAGGTTAGGTTAGGTTAGTTTAGCTCAAGTTAGGTTAGGTCAAGTTAGGTTAGGTCAGGTTGGTTTAGCTCAAGTTAGGTTAGGTCAGGTTAGTTTAGCTCAGGTTAGGTTAGGTCAGGTTAGTTTAGCTCAAGTTTGGTTAGGTCAGGTCAGGTTACGTTAGTTTAGCTCAGGTTAGGTTAGGTCAGGTTAGGTTAGGTTAGTTTAGCTCAGGTTAGGTTAGGTCAGGTCAAATTAGGTTAGGTCATGTTACATCTTTGTGTGTGATCTGTTTATATGAGCATGCACGCACGCACGCACAGGTATGATAAATTGGAGAGCAAGATACAGGACCCCACGAGCGTTGCTCCTTTCCTGTATACTACAATTAAGTAAAAATATTATTAAACACACACACACACACACACACACACACACACAAAAGTTTGAAGTAACAACTGCGCAACTCTTAGAACAGCCTAGAAGATGATACAGCCAAGGAGATGTGATAACTACAGGACCCCACGAGCGTAGCATCTTTCTTGTGTACTACAATTAGGTAAACACACACACACACACACACACACACACACGGCACAGAGGTACTGTTCTCGATCGTTAAACCAACGCCGATCCCAATTCGAGTCCCGCCCACGACTGAAAATGTCAACAGACGTCACACGGCCTAATTCAGCTTCCTTGGGGCGTGTGACCCTCTGGGCATTGAAGGTCCAAATCTGTGTTGACTGACTCGTCCAAGAGTGCCATTCGTCGCCCTGACCCGACTTGTACGAAGTTGTTGGTATGACACGCCTTTCCGTCACCAACTTCGCGCGAGCGCGCCGCTGCGCTCTTCGCGTTGCCTTGCTCCTGAAGTCCATCTTCAGTTGCTGCTCAGGCACCAAGGAGGACCAACAAGACGAACGAGTCCTCCGCGGGGAAGCTGAAGCCCCCGTTCCACCTCCGTCAGAGGTGCAAGGCCCGAAAACAACAACTCAAGAGGAACATCACAAAGAGGACGTCCACGAAGACATCAAGGATCCACAAGGAATCTCGAACGTCGACGGTCAGGAGTCTCCATCGACTTCGGAGACCATCGAAGTGGCCAGCCGAAGACCTTTCAGAGCCAACTACGACGTCCACTTCTCCCTGGGCTCTGGAGGCTTCGGAGAGACCTTCGTCGTCTCAGACAAGGCCACGGGTAGCACAGGCGTCGCCAAGGTCCCCCTCAGAGGCAGGGCGTGCGCCAACGAAACCTCGAACGAGATCGAGGCTCTCAAAGCCCTTGTGCACCCCAATATCGTCAAGCTCTTGGACGTCGCCATCAGCGAGGACGTGGCCATCGTCGTCACCGAATACTGCCCAGGTGGTACGCTCACCACCACCATCACGAAGAAGAGAACTCTCTCAGGGCAGACGTCTTCTTCGTCTTCCCTGGCTTGGGGCGCCCGTGTCCTCTCCTTCGCCAGGCAGCTCGTGGCCGCTGTGGCCTTTATGCACAACAACGGCTTCGTCCACCTCGACCTCAAAGCCGACAACGTCGTCCTCGACGACAAGGAGGAGGTCGTCAAGGTGATTGACTTCGGTGCTTCGGCCAGGACATCGAACGCCTACAAGCCCGAGATGACGACCGTTCAGGGAACTCCTTGGCACATGGCTCCCGAGGTCCTGGACAAGACAAAGCACCCGTTCGCAGGAGGCAAGGCGGACGTTTGGTCCTTGGGATGCGTCCTGTACCAGCTGTCCACGGGACACCTTCCCTACTTCAAGGAGCTCCCCGAGGGCTTCAGGGGGTCCCGCAAGGAGTACTACCTTCACAGCTGCAAACGTGGAAGGCCCTCCTTCAAGAACATCCTGCTAGAAACCTTCTCCAAAGGACAGCAAGAAACTCTCAAGAAGATCCTCTGGAAGATGCTGGACGCCAAACCCAAGACCAGAGCCACCATCTGGCAGGTGGCTGACATTCAATTCCCACAGAGGGAAAATGTCGCGGTCTGAATTCGGTCTCAAAGGAACAGAAAAGCCCGAAAATGAATAACGTCCACTTTTTCTGCAAAAAGAAACGAAAAAAGACATAGAAGAAAAGAAAGAAAAAAGGAAGAAATGAAGAATAAAAGAATAAAATAAAAATAAAAATCACGCAGAGATGAAAAATACAGAAATGGGCAAAAAGAAAAAGGAAAACAGAAAAGACGAAAAAGGGGAAAAAATAAATAAATAAATCTCCTTGTATATAAAAGCGTCCATACAACAAGCTGTATGCAAGTCCTTCAAATACATCGGCGAGGAAAAAATAATAATAATAATTCCTCTCTCTTATTGATGCTCCATTTCGTCCATAAGGATGGTGGGAAGGGCTCTTCCCTCAGCTGAATAAAATATTTTCATCTAAACCAAAACGAATTTCCAAGTCGTGGCCAAAAGATAAATGAGACGATTTTAAGTACTTTGCCAATGGAAAAGCCTTTTTCAGCGGAATGAAATCAAAGAGTCAGAAAAAATTACACACACACACACACACACACACAGTTCAACATAGCAGCAATCTGACACCAACTAATCACCTGTTGTAATCAACTGTGTATATTTGTGAGAATCTACGCCTAATATATTATATACCATACACACACACACACACACGCAAATACACGCGCACACACACACACACATATATATATATATATATATATATATATATATATATATATGTATATAATGTTGCTACAAGTGAAGGGGTGACTAACAAATCCTGACACTATTCGCTCGATACAAGTCTTCTCAAGTCATGCAGACTCCGAGACAACAATGCCCACTTTATCTCAGCGAAATTTCATTAAATATACAAGTATTTCAGAGTGTGGATTTACTCCCCAGTCACCAAAGAAGACTACGTAGCCCTGGTCCGTAGGGGTGTCACCGAAGTCTGGGCCAATTCTCGTCAGATATTATTAAGAAACTGAATGACGAACTAGAAGAAGTTCAACCAGTTAGACATGTCGCTGAAATGTTCTTAGTTAAGTCTAGAATACTGTAATTATTCGTCTCTTTAATGATAATTATTGAATTCGCAACAATTGACATGAATATTGACCTAGTATGAAGCGGGAGGGAGTGGGTGGGGGGGATGGGGGAGGAGGGATTTTTTTTTTTTTTTTTTTTTTTTTTTTTTTTTTTTGAGGGAGTTAAGTGTCATTCCCATGGGCTTTGTTTGAGCCCGTGAAGGAGGGAGATAAGGAGTGGTTATGTGTGAATGATATTTTGACGCAGCCAGAAGGGATTTCTCCCCATTGTTTCTGCATAAGGGGATTGAGAGGGAGGGGTCGCCGATTAAACAACGCGTCTCTGCTGTGGATGTGCTGCGCCTTGCTGCATTGCTTCTGACCCAGGGCACTGGGCGAGATGCAGGGATGACCCGTCATCCAGGAGGAGCCAAGAAAGGAGTTGAATGGGAGTTGAATGGGAGTAGAATGGATGGTTGTGGAATTGAGCCTTTTGACTTCCTGGTAAGGGGGAAAGAGCCCTTGCTATATGTATGCATGTACGTATGTATGTATATGTATGTATGTATGTGTATGTATTAAGTGGCTAGACTCAGTTAAGCCTTCAGTATGTTACGATATATCACAAGAGTCCTATGTTCCCGCTGCAGTCGCCCCGAAGCGAGCATAAGATATGTATAGCTCATGAAGGCGGACATGGAGACCGAGAGTGTGATTATGTACACAAATACACAACCAAACGCGCAAAAGCGTAATCCAACACGCACGCACACACACACACACACACACACACAGACAGACACACACACACACACGCACACACACACACTTTAAAAAAAGCTACATGACCCCTAATCAGATATACTATGACATTACAGGCCTAAATATATGTGTGCGTGTGGTTCACCACGGTCTTGGATTACGTGCTGGACTAGTGATACACAATTATTACCATCTCCGATGAGAGCTAAGTGTTCATACTGCATATACCCGATCTATGGGTTATGTTGTGACCATACACACACACACACACACACACACACACACACACACACACACACACACACACACACACACACATACCTCCGCCCACGTGAGATGGAGTACCGGCTCGCGCGCAGCGATACTGAAATTATTTCAGCCCTGGGCGGGATTCAAACTTGGACCGCTGTAGCAGCGGTTGCGAACGTTACAACTGCTCCTTCGCGTCATGTGTGTGTGTGTGTGTGTGTGTGTGTGTGTGTGTATGTGCGTGTATGTGTGTGTGCGTGTGTGTGTGCGTGTGTATATGCGTGTATTTGTGTGTGCGTGTGTATATGCGTGTGTGTGTGTGTGCGTGTATGTGTATTTGTGTGTGTGTGTGTGTGTGTATGTGCGTGTATATGTATGTGTGTGTATGTGTGTGCGCGCGCGCGCGTGTAACAGTAAACCAAATAATCCCCACACAAAAAACACGACAATTAGCTTCCTTCCTTAAAATTTTTAAATTCCTCTTCCAACTCCATTTGCGGAGCATCTCATCAGAGTTGATGGCGTCGTTTAGATAAGATGACCCCACAAATAAGGTCACGAGATCAACAGGCGCGGCCAGAAGCAATTAGCTTATTTGTCTCGAATTAATTTTTTTTTTCAATAACAGACCAACCACTTCGTTCAATTAACTAGTCCTGTACCATCAGCAACAAAGCATGCAAATTATAAACAATAATAATAAAATAATAATAATGATGATGATGATAGTAATAATAATGAAATAAAATTAAGTTAATTAGCAACCACTTCATTCTAATAACTAGTCCTATAGCGTCAGTAATAAAGCATGCAAATTGTTAACAATAATAATAATAATAATAATAATAATAATCAAATAAAAATTCAGTAACTTGCCAACCTCTTCATTAAATTAATCCTACGTCAGCAACTAAGCATGCAAATTGTAAAAAAATATATAATTCAATTAATAAATAAATAAAATAAATAAATAAATATAAATATAATGCTTACCTCGACCCACGATGATGACATCAATATCTTTTTTCACAAAAAAAAAAATCTAAAGTCCTTTGCTTGCACCATCAAACCTCACCTGAAATGAAAAGAAACATACATAAATAAATAAACAAATACTTAAGATGAATAAACGAATAATTTAATTAATAAATAATGGGGGAAGGGTAGGCATGACTTGTTCTTTGTATGACATGATTGAATACCAACAAAGTAATGTCATAGCACATTGGTAAAATAATACTAATGACCCACTTTCGGAGAAGAATAAGCGAAAGTAAAAGGATCCGTATATTTCGATCATCTGCTGAAGAGGATCACAGTTAGTGATCGAAATATACGGATCTTTTTACTTTCGCTTATTCTTCTCCGAATGTGGGCCATCAGTATGTGACTGAATACATATAATCTAACAGAGATTTACAGTTTTTTTTTCTCTAGAAAATCACTAAAATCCCCCCCACGAAACCACTAGGACTGTTTTTTATATATGTATTTGGATTCTCAAGGTCTTCTTGCTTCTTTCTAAACACAAACATGATGTTGGGGTGGAAGAAGTGGAAGGGGAAGAAGAGGGAGGTGGGAGAAGTGGGAGGTGGGAAAAGAGCGAGGGAAATGGGAGAGGAGTGAGGGAGGTGGGAAAAGGGTGGGAGAGGAGTGAGATGGGAAAAGAGTGAGGGAGGTGGAGGAAGAGTGAGAAAGGTGGGAGAAGAGGGAGTGAGGTGGGAAAAGAGTGAGGGAGGTGGGAGAAGAGTAAGGGAGGTGGGAGAAGAGTGAGGGAGGTGGGAGAGGAGTGAGGGAGGTGGGAGAAGAGTGAGGGAGGTGGGAGAGGAGTAAGGAAGGTGGGAGAAGAGTGAGGGAGGTGGGAGAAGAGTGGGAGAGGAGTGAGGGAGGTGGGAGAAGTTGGAGGTGGGAGAAGTGGGAGGGAGGTGGGAGAAGTGGGAGGGAGGTGGGAGAAGAGTGGGAGGGAGGTGGGAGAAGAGTGAGGGAGGTGGGAGAGGAGTAAGGGAGCTGGGAGAGGAGTAAGGGAGGTGGGAGAGGAGTAAGGGATGGGAGAAGACTGAGGGAGGAGTGAGGGAGGTGGGAGGAGTGAGGGAGGTGGGAGGAGTGAGGGAGGTGCGAGAAGTGGGAGGTGGGAGAAGAGGGAGGTGGGAGAAGAGGGAGGGATGGGAGAAGAAGGGGAGGTGGGAGAAGAGTGGGAGGGAGGTGGGAGAAGAGTGGAGGGGAGGTGGGAGAAGAGTGGGAGGGAGGTGGGAGAAGAGTGGGAGGGAGGTGGGAGAAGAGTGGGAGGGAGGTGGGAGAAGAGTGGGAGGGAGGTGGGAGAAGTGGGAGGGAGGTGGGAGAAGAGTGGGAGGGAGGTGGGAGAAGAGTGGGAGGTGGGAGAAGAGGAGGGGAAAGTTGCCATCAAGTTGGCGAGCCAGCAGCAGCAGCAGCTTAGTGTCGCGAAAGTTTCTTTAATTGATGGAGAAGATTTTCCTTCCAACCAATTGTTGGAGTCTTCCATTTGGTCAATTCAACCTTTCCTCCCATTCCACTCATTCCCTTCCTCAATTATAAATCACCCTTATCTTATCTTTTTTATATTTTTATTATTTATTCGTTTATTTGTTTATTTATATATTTAATCACGCTGTCCAACAAATTCGTCTCTTTCATGTTGGGACATGGAGTGTGTGTGTGTATGTGTGTGTGTGTGTGTGTGTGTGTGTGTGTGTGTGTGTGTGTGTGTGTGTGTGTGTGTGTGTGTTAAGCACTGCGCCACTCCCCCCCCAACACACACACACACACACACAAATACACACACACATAGGCAGGCAAGGGCGGAGATTGCAAAATGGAAAGGTTAGAGAAAGGGTGAGGTGGGAATGGAGGAGGAGGAGGAGGAAAAGGAGGAGGAGGAGGAGGGAGGAAAATGAAGACGAGGAAGAGGAGGAAAAGGAGAAAGAGGAGGAAAAAGAGGAAGAAAAGGATGAGGAAGAGGAGAAGGTGGAAGAGAAGGAGGAAGAGCTGGAGGAAGAAGAGGAGCTGGAGGAGGAAAAGGAAGACAAGGGGAAGACCTGGAGGAAGAATAGGATCTAGAGGAGGAAAAGAAAATAAAGGAGGGGAGGAGGACGAGGAGGAGGAGGAAGAGGAGGAGGAGAAGATTCAGTGCCAACGCGAGACACCGTAGGGGGGACGAGTTTAAAGACATTCGCGCTCGCTATAAAAGTAGAAGTAGAAGTAGAAGTGATCCCAAGAGAAAGCCAATCACCCCCACCCCCACCCCCCCAATTCGGTGCGTGGCTGGCTAACGAGACCGGACCATCACGACCACCGGGTACGGCTGTCAAGAGGATTGGCGAGACAAAAGAGAGAGAGAGAGAGAGAGAGAGAGAGAGAGAGAGAGAGAGAGAGAGAGAGGAGAGAGAGTGAGAGACAGAGAGGAGAGAGTGAGAGACAGAGAGGAGAGAGAGTGAGACAGAGAGAGAGTGTGAGAGAGTGAGAGAGAGAGGAGAGAGAGTGTGAGAAAGACAGAGGGAGAGAAGGGAGGGGGAGAGTAAGAGATGGAGGGGGAGGGGAGAGAGTGAGGGGGAGGGAGAGAGAGGGAGGGGCAGAGAGAGAGGGGGAGAGAGGAAGGAGGGGAGAAACTGGGAGAGAGGGAGAGAAAGAAAGGAAGAGAAAGAGGGAGAGAGAAAAGGCGAGGAAGAGAGAGAGAACAAGGGAGAGAAAGAGGGAGATTGAGACTAAGAGAGGGAGGGAGGAGAAAGAAAGAGGGGGAAAGAAAATAAATGAGGGAGATAAGAACGAAGGGGAGAGAAACAAATAGAGAGAGACGGAGAGAAAGAGATAAAAAGAGGTTGAGAAAGAATGAAAGAGAAAGAGAAAGTGAAAAAGAGAAAGGGAGAGAGAGAGAGAGAGAGAGAGAGAGAGAGAGAGAGAGAGAGAGAGAGAGAGAGAGAGAGAGAGAGAGAGAAATGTCACGGGAGATAATTGAGAGGTGATGGAAAGAGGAGATAATGAGAGGGTAAGAGCCTGGGGGGCGGAGGGGGGAGGGGGAGGGGGAGGGGTGCATGACTCTTACTGTGCGCTCAAAGAGAGGAAAAAATGTCAAGAGGTGAAGGAGGAGGAACACCAGCAGGAGGAGGAGGAGGAGGAGGAGGAGGAGATGAGCAGGAAGAGGAGGTGGAGAAGAGCAGGAAAAGGAGGAGGGGTGGAGAAGAGGAGGAAGAGGAGGTGGAGAGGAGGAAGAGAAGGTGGAGAGGAGGAAGAGGAGGAAAAGGACGAAAAGTAGGAGGAGGAGGAGGGGAAATAGGAGGAAGGAGGAGGAGTAGGAGGAAGGAGGAGTAGGAGGAGGTGGAGGAAGAAGAGGAGGAGGAGGGAGGAAAAGGAGAAGTTAGAGGAAATGGAAGAGGAGGAAGAGGAAGAAGAGGAGAAATGGAGGAGGAGGAGGAGGAGGAAGAGGAAAAGGAGAAGTACGAGGAAGAGGAAGAAGAGGCGGAGTGGGAGGAAGAAGAGGAGAAGTAGGAGGAGGGAGGAAGGAGGAGGAGGATCATCATCGGCTCCTGCTCTGACGTCACGTAGGTCCGGTAGTTTGGCGCTGCTGTATCGAATGTCAACTGAATTCCTGGTCCGCCTCAGCTGTGATGTGACTGTGATGTGATGTATTGTGATGCGGCCTGTAATGTGATGTGTAGTGTGATGTGTTTTGGGAGCTGTGACGTGGTGTGATGTGATGTTATGGTGTTATATGTGGTGTGATGTGATGTTATGGTGTTATATGTGGTGTGGTGTGATGTCATGGTGTTATGTGTGATGTGATGTGATGTGATGTTATGGTGTTGTGTGGTGTGATGTGATGTGTTATGGTGTTGTGTAGTGTGATGTGTTATGGTGTTATGTGATGTGTAGTGTGATGTTATCTGTGATGTAGTGTGATCTCTGATGTGATGAGATGTGTGATGCGTGATGCGGTGAACTGATTTGAGGGGTTGCATGATGCTGTGTATTGTACACCCATTTCTTTCCTCCGGACATATTCTGAACGTGTGTGTGTGTGTGTGTGTGTGTGTGTGTGTGTGTGTGTGTGTGTGTGTGTGTGTGTGTGTGTGTGTGTGTGTGTGTGCGTGTGTGTGTGTGTGTGTGTGTGTGTGTGTGTGTGTGTGTGTGTGTGTGAGAGAGAGAGAGAGAGAGAGAGAGAGAGAGAATGGGAGAGAGAGAGTACTGGAGAGAGAAACCTGGAGAGAGAGAGAACTGGAGAGAGATAAAGAGAGTGAACTGGAGAGAGAAACTGGAGAGAGGCAGAGAGTGAGAGAACTGGAGAGAGAGAGAGAACTGGAGTAAGAGAGAATTGGAAAGAGAGAGAACTGGAGAAAGAGAGAGAGGAGAGAGAGAGAGAGAGAGAGAGAGAGAAAGAAAGAATGGGAGAGAGCGAGTACTGGGGAGAGAAAACTGGAGAGAGAGAGAGAGAGAGAGAGAGATAAAAAGGATGAACTGGAGAGAGAACTGGAGTGAGAAATAGTGAGAGTGGGAGAGAGAGAGAGAGAGAGAGAGAGAGAGAGAGAGAGAGAGAGAGAGAGAGAGAGAGAGAGAGAGAGAGAGAGAGGACGAGGGTTTTTGTGAATGATCGAGCGATAGTCGACCTCTGGTGGTTGAAACGAACACAAGCACAAGTTGAAATGGGTTTGCATTTTCTTCTTTTTCGTTTTTAATGGAAGAAAGGTTATTCTATAATACATCGTAATAAAATCAATACTATAATTTCATATATATGGAGTTTAAAGAATTAAATTCTTAATTCTGCCGCCAGGAAAAAAATGTTCGTTTTAAGTCCGTCTTTGTTTCAGAGTTCGAACAATAACTTCCTATATCATGTTTCATAAGGGAAATCTTTAAACTTTTGAAAAATAATTAATATATATGATTGTGTATTAATTTTCCCCCCAATGTCGAGTGTCATTATTATCAAGTGGCTTTGGAAATGGAGAGAATGGAAACTGTTATCTTTCTTTTGTCTATGGATAAATAGCTTTTGTTTCAGAGTCGATTTTCAGCTTCAGAAGAATCATTCATGACTTACCTTGCCAAAGGTCAATAAATCTTTAAAAATAACTAATATTTTCTTGTAAATTTAACTCAATTAACTAATGACTTGTTTTATATACTTTAGTAAATTATTTTCATATACATATTATGTTGTATCAGAGAAGAGAGGCTTAGGCACCTTAACTTACACTCTCTGGAAAGACGCAGAGTGCGGGGTGATCTCACAGAGGTGTTCAAGTGGATCAAAGGCTTTAACAAGGGTGAAGCAAACAAGGTCATCATATTAAGACAACAGGGCAGGACTCTTAGTAATGGATTTAAATTGGACAAATTTAGATTTAAGAAGGAAATAATTAAGAATTGGTTTACTAATGGGCAGTTAACGAATGAAATAGACTTAGTAACCATGTAGTGAGCGCTGAAACTATCGGTCGTTTTAAGAAACTGTTAGACAACATTATGGACGGGGATGACAGGTGGTCATGGACATGGAACTGCCTAGTGTAGGTCATACAGTCTCTTGCAGTCTCCTTCATTCTTATGTTTTTATGTATGAAGCGACATGACGTCATCGCATTTGTAGCCAATCGTTGCTTCTCCTTCTGCAGAGACGACATGACGTCATCGCATTTGTAGCCAATCGTTGCTTCTCCTGCAGAGACGACATGACGTCATCGCATTTGTAGCCAATCGTTGCTTCTCCTTATGCAGGCACGACATGACGTCATTGGATTTGTAGCCAATCGTTGCTTCTCCTAGTGCAGAGACGACATGACGTCGTAATGACGAACGGGGAAAGGCTTACAGGAAGAAAGTTTTCACGAAATTCCTTGCAAGAGGGATTAAATCATTTCACTTCAACAACTTTGATAAAACACTTCCTTAACTCCCCAAACTGTTATGTAAAAATTTTACTCGTTAATCTCAAATGTATTTTCATAGAAAAACGATTTTAAAATCGCCATTTAAGATATCTGGCCCATCTATTCAAGTTTCATGTTGATTTGTATATCAACTATTTTCTAATAGCTGTACGCTGTGCTTGTCCCGCGAAGGTAGCAACGTCTAATATTACAGTTTTATGATATTTTCGCAGACATTTCCTCAGAACGTCCAAGATAAGAGGTTTCGTATTTCAGCACTGGAATTTGAAGGAAAATTTATGTGTACGCGTTTATATTTACTTGTTTATTTATTTATCTATTTATCTATTTTACGTGTGTGTGTGTGTGTGTGTGTGTGTGTGTGTGTGTGTGTGTGTGTGTGTGTGTGTGTGCGCGCGCGCGGGTTTTTTCGTAATTATAGTGTACAAGTAAAGATGGGAGAATAACAAGTTGTAATATAAGAAAATTTATAAAGACAAGATGTTTGAAATATCTTAAGAAACCTAATTCAAAACACAGATGCGCCAATTTTTTTTAATAAACTCAAAGAGGAAATATTTGAGCAACAAATAAATAAATCAATTTCATTTGAAGTCAAGATTCACAGATGTCGACTTGAAGTTCACGATTGTTGAATTTTACGCTCCGATTGTGTAATTTTAATTATAACAACGCCCGCGCGCACGCAAGCACACACACACACACACACACACACACACAGTGAAATGACATATGGAGGATCAAAATTGTATTTAAAAAACATCATTAATCTACACCATTGACCACCAAAGCACGCTTACTTGAACAAAATCAAGAAACAAGACAAATTCAGCAAACTGAATGCAGAGTTTAATCAATGGAAGAATAGAGACGGGACCCTACGAGCATAACTTTCATTCTGTATATTACAACTTAGTAAACAAATAGTTAAACTCACGCAGGCGCGCACGAACACACACACACATACACACACACACACAATTACCCATAGATCGGTCATACGTGAGCTCTGAGCTCTCATCCGGGAAGTAAATAACTGTCGATCACGAGTCCAACACGTGATCCAAAACAATGGTGAATCACACGCACGAACAAGCAATATCACTGCGGTTGGATATGCCCAACATCCGCTCCTCTCTGAGTATTATGGTCACGTAATCCTACGTGTTAAGGATTGTGGGAAAACTATAGGCTACGTGGATATAGTGTATACAGTAGAGTTATGGTTTCTTGTACGCAACGGTGTGGTTACCCGCACGTATGTAGCTACTTGGGCGATGATTACTCAAGAGGACAAAACAATGATCTCCACCGAGAGTTCAAAACAAAGATGAACACTCAAGGCTCAAAACAAACAAATTACCTCAACTAAAAAGGATGAGTGGGAGAGAGAGGGAGGGAGAGAGAGGGACAGAAAGAATGAAGGGGAGAGCGAAAGAGAGGGAGAAAGAAAGAGAGGGAGAGAGATAGAGAGAGGGCCAGAAAGACTGAGAGGGAAAGGGAGAAAAGGGGAGGGAGGGAAAGAGAGAGAGAGAGAGAGAGAGAGAGAGAGAGAGAGAGAGAGAGAGAGAGAGAGAGAGAGAGAGGGAGAGAGGGGGACAAAGATTGAGAGGGAGAGAGATAATACGAGGGAGAGAGAGAAAACGAAAAAGAGTGAGAGGTGAGAGAGAGAGAGAGAGAGAGAGAGAGAGAGAGAGAGAGAGAGAGAGAGAGAGAGAGAGAGAGGGGGACAAAGATTGAGAGGGAGAGAGATAATACGAGGGAGAGAGAGAAAACGAAAAAGAGTGAGAGGTGAGAGAGAGAGAGAGAGAGAGAGGGAGGGAGAATAAAAACAAGTCAGTGTGTCTCTCTGAGCCCCGCGTGTTGCCACTTGAGCGCATGAAAACACTCTCTCGCAGCTCCAAGCTCATTCATACACTCAAGCACCCACACACACACACACACACCCTCAGACACATTCACACGTTCGCACACACAAATAGTGAAGGGGGGAGAGAGAGAGAGAGAGAGAGAGAGAGAGAGAGAGAGATGAGTGAAGGAGGGAGATAGAACACACACACAGAAATAGTGAAGGAGAGAGAGAGAGAGAGAGAGAGAGAGAGAGAGAGAGAGAGAGAGAGAGAGTGATGAGTGAAGGAGGGAGATAGAGCACACACACACAGATAGTGAAGGAGAGAGAGAGAGAGAGAGAGAGAGAGAGAGAGAGAGAGAGAGAGAGAGAGAGAGAGAGAAAGTGATGAGTGAAGGAGGGATATAGAGCAAGGACGAGAAAGAGAAATAGAGAGGGAGAGAGAGCAAGCATGAGAGAGAAATTGAGAGAGCGAGAGCAGGAGAGAGAGAGCAAGAACGAGAAAGAGAGAACGAGAAAGAAAAAGAGAGGGAGAGAGAGCAAGAAAGAGAAAGTGAGAGAGCGAGAGCAGGAGAGAGAGAGCAAGTACGAGAGAGAGAGAGAGAGAGAGCATTCATGAACGCAATCCAACTCCATTCTCTCTAACAGACACACGACCAACCACAAACAGAATTACATAAACAAGCAAACAAATACTAACATACAGACGAGCGCATGCACATCTCCACCTTAACTAAGAAGTTCATTTAACCCAATCTAAAAGAATTGCCTAATTCACAATTTAACTAAGACGTTCGTTTAACCCAAACCAAAACCACAACAATGTTAAAAAATTAACTAAGAATTTGATTTAACCCAATCTAAAAAAAAATGACCTATTTCAGAATTCAACTAAGAAGTTGGTTTAATCCCAACCTAAAAGAATTATCTAATCCTAAACTTAACAAAGAAGTTGATACGACCCAAAACCATAACAAGAGTTCAAAAAAATAACTAAAGATGATGACATAACCCAAACTTTAATGAAAAAATATATTAATTTAAAAAATACGTACGACAGTTAGGTAAATAGGTAAGTAGTTCACACCACAGGCCTGCCAACAACTTCGACACGCTCCAATTGCTTCATTCAATAAAGATTCGAATCTGCTATGAGCCGATTCGGTCGTCGTCCTGTACGATAGCGAGAGGCACAGACACAAGCCTACACTCGTAGAATCCCGTCTATTGTATTTTCCAGGTATCTTATTTTGTCTAGAAATAGTTTATGGGGTTTAGTTTGGGATATCTTCTAAGCTGTTTCAGGAATTCATGCAGGAAAAAAATTGTGTACGTGTGTGTGTGTATTACGTGTGTGTGTGTGTGTGTATTACGTGTGTGTGTGTGCGTGTGTATTGCGTGCATGTGCGTGTGTATTACGTGTGTGTGTGTGTGTGTGTGTGTGTGTGTGTGTGTGTGTGTGTGTGTGTGTGTGTGTGTGTATGTGTGCGCGTGTGTGTGCGTGTGTGTATACGTGTGTGTGTATGTGTGTGCGTGTGTGTATACGTGTGTGTGTATGTGTGTGTCAGCGTGAGAGAGAAACATACAGACAGAGAGAGAAAATGAGAGAGTGAGAGAGAGTGAGAGAAAGAGAGTGAGAGAGAGTGAAGAGAGAGAGAGAGAGAGAGAGAGAGAGAGAGAGAGAGAGAGAGAGAGAGAGAGAGAGAGAGAGAGAGAGGAAAAGGTAAACGGAAAATATGACAAGACGAAACACAAACATTCATTAACAGAATCCCGCAGTAACACGTCCTATGTATAGACACTTCATAACTGCAATTGCTACACACGCATTATGAATGACAGTAGTACCCTCCCACTCTGCCATTAACATTTCCGGTCATTCAAACTTCATGGTTCTCATTTTATGACACACACACACGCACACGCTCACGCAAACGAACACACACACACACACACACACACACACACACACTCGCACACACACTAAAAGTCTGACGATATGCAGAGATTGATAGAAACTATGTTTATCAATTGGGAAAAATTCAGTTCCTCTCCTCCTCCTCCTCCTCTCTTTCTTTCTCTCATTTTTTCTCCCAGTTCCTCTCTCTCTCTCTCTCTCTCTTGTGCATATATGTGACCTTGTTTCAACCTAGATTGGAGTGAAGAGCTTTCGGGGTCTCCAAATCTCAAAAGCCGTGTGTGTGTGTGTGTGTGTGTGTGTGTGTGTGTGTGTGTGTGTGTGTGTGTGTGTGTGTGTGTGTGTGTGTGTGTGTGTGTGTGTGTGTGCGCGCGCGCACGCGACAGTCGTCCAATTGTAAATTATTGGTCAGAAATGGGGAGGAAGAGGATGGGGGTCGAAAGTTTACAACCGAGCAACTTTCGCTTAAAGCAGAGGGGGTAACCTATATTCTTATGCTTTGCTGTTTCCAAGTCTATCTAAGATCACTAACCATCCACTAAGTACAACTAATTTTCGATTTGTGGTCCACTATATGGTTCCCTACTGATTCATGTTGAGAGCTATTGGCTTACAATATCATCAAACTCTACCAACGCTTAAAATTCAATTTCAAACGCTGAACGAAACTTTTCTGTTGAACAACAAAGTCAAACACAAAGGATAATGAACGTATCATATATCCCCTCAGTCCACAAAATCTATCCGTCTATTCTAAGATGACGAACGAAGAAATCCTCAACATCTCTTTCACACATTTAACATAAGAGCATAAGAACGAAGGAGTCTACAAGAGACCATAAGGCCTACACTAGGCAGTTCCATGTCCATGACCACCAATCATCCCCATCCATAAAGTTGTCTAACCTTTTCTTAAAACGACCGATAGTTTCAGCGTTCATTACTACATGGTTACTAAGTCTATTTGGACGTATTATGTCCCACCAAGGCTTTGGTGCCTGATACTGTTGTCACTGATGGTAGTGTTGATATTGGTGATGGTGGTAGTGGTGGTGGTAGTGTTTGTGATGGCAGTGCTATTGTCCCTGCAAGTGGTGGTAAAGATGGTAGTAGTGGTGGTAATGTAGTTGATGGTAATGGAATTGGTGGTGGTAGTGGTGGTGGTGGTGGTTCTGGTGGCTATAGGCTCGCATAACCACGTTTCCAACACCATACACCCATCACAAAACCACCATTCCTGCACTTGCGTTGGACCAAGAGCAGTTGGGGGATGCAGGTATGACCCGTCATCCATGAGGAGCTAAGATAAGAGGGGAGGAAAGGGTGGTAGAGGGGAGCGAAATGGGTGGGAACAGGTACGTGCCTCTGACTTAACTACCCTCCTTATAAAGGGAAAAAAAAGCTCTTGATATATAGATATCACTATGTACTTATTGCACTGAAGATGTAATATACGAAAGCGCTCTGCTTCGTTAGTTTCTTTTTTTCCAAGTGGTCTACTTTGCATAGATAGATAAATAAGAAACCACAGTTCATCATACCCCAAAACTGCGTTTCTTGTACCCCAAGAGGTCTGCCTTTTGCAAAGCAGAAATCGATGACGACCTAATTTGACCGTGGCGGGATATGGGCTACCAATTGCCAATCCTCTAATTAATCAATCCCACTGTGATATCCCTTAATTAATCAATCCCACCGAAGTCCCACTCTATCCCACTGAAATCCCACTTTCCATACCAATCACACTCATCCACCGTATTGCACAGACGTGCTCGTCTATTACATCAAAAATACTTGTACAAATATTGTACAATATATTGCACAATATATGCTCACATATATCTTCCTCATGGGACACCCCCCCCCCTCCCCACTGGACCTTTGGGAGTCTTTGGACCTTTCGGGGGGGTGGGGAAGCATTGGACCTTTTTGGGTCCTCATTAGACTTTTCGGGGGAGTAGGGGGGCTATTGGATCTTTGGGGGGAGGGGGGCTATTGGACCTTTGGGGGTTGGAGGAACCTTTGGGCGTCCTCATTGGACTTTTGGGGCCTCCCATTGGACCTTTGGGCCCCCCGTTGGACCTTTGGGGCCTCCCATTGGACCTTTGGGGGCCCCGTTGGACCTTTAATAGTCCCCATTAGACCTTTGGGGGGCCCCGTTGGACCTTTGGGCATCCCGTTGGACCTTTGGGGACCCCCGTTGAACCTTTAATAATCCCGCGTTGGACCTTTGGGTCCCCGCGTTGGACCTTTGGTGCCCCCCGTTGGACCTTTGGGGACCCCCGTTGAACCTTTAATAATCCCGCGTTGGACCTTTGGGTCCCCGCGTTGGACCTTTGGTGCCCCCCGTTGGACCTTTGGGCCACCCCCGTTGGACCTTTGACAGTCCAGCGTTGGGCCTTTAAGTCCCCGTTGGACCTTTAAGGCTCCCCGTTGGACCTTTAGGGGCCCGTTCATTAGATCCCAGGCTAAGACCCCGTGATCTTGAGACTCGGTTGCCTTATGCTAATGTGAAGGGATAATTGGCGGGAGAGAGTGAATGGCGCATTCGGCCCATCAACAATTAGCGCAATCTTTCTTGGGCTCAATCAATATCAAAGAGCCTGGACGTCATCTTCCTCACAATTCCATCCGGGGTCGTTGTCAATGCAAATGTATTTTCATTTAATCATTTATCTATTGACTTATTACTTGTTTTTTGCGGCCCGAAAATTTCGCGGTTTATTATGATCTATCATATTTTTGAAACTTTGCTATTTATTATCATTATATAATTCAATTCTCTTCTAGTGTCGAAAACGTCGCGATCTATTATCATCGATTATATATAATTCATTTTAGCGTGCCGAAAAATTCGCGATTTACTATCATCAACTAAATTCTTTTTAGCGGGTCGAAATTTTCGCGATAGACGTTTCAAACGCATCTCAAACTGTTCCTTTCTCCTTGAGACCTATCGGAGAGACATCTTTCCCTACAGGCGAGGAAATCATCTCTCAAGCTCACAGGAAAGACGTAGAGAGCGGGTTGATCTAATAGAGGTATTCAAATGGATCAAGGGCTTTAACAAATGTGATGCAGACAAGGTCATCATATTAAGATAGCAGAACAGGACTCGCAGTAATGGATTCAAATTGGACAAATTTTGATTTAAGAATTAGAATAGGCAAGAAATGATTTATCAATAGAGTAGTTAACGAATGGAATAGACTTTGTAACCACGTAGTTAGTGAGCGCTGAAACTATCGGTTGTTTAACGAGAAGATTAGATAACTTTATGGGTGGGGATGACAGATGATAAGGGACATGGAACTGCATAGTGTAAGCCTTAGGGTCTCTTGCAGTCTCTTTTACTTTTATGTTCTTATTTTCTTATGAAAATTGGCCGTCAAAGAGATTTAACCGAACTGACTCAATTTCTGAAACGACTCACCGAAACAGTTATATTGGAGTTACGAGTCATTCGACGACTCGTAACGACTCGTAACGACTCGAGCGACTCGTCTGGGGAGTCTCAGTATCTGTGTCTGTCATCTGTAATGAAACTTGGAGGAGTGGCACGTGGCACGTGGCACGCTCGAGCTCCTGTGCCACGATTGGATTGCTCTGTTACTGTGCGGGAGTGGATGGCACCACGCTACGGATGTTGTTGTTGTTGTTGTTGTTACATTATTGTTATTAAAGTTGTTGTTTACGTTCTTGTTGGTTATGGTGAGAGTGGTAGTGAGGAGACAAATGGTAGTGGTGGTGGTGGTAGTGATGGTGATAGTGGTGGTAGTGATGGTAGTAGTGATAGTGGTGGTGATAGTGGTGGTAGTGATGGTGGTAGTGATAGTGGTGGTGATAGTGGTGGTGGTGGTAGTGGTGGTGATAGTGGTGGTGGTGGTAGTAGTAATGGTGGTGGTAGTAGTAATGGTGGTGGTGATAGTGGTGGTGATAGTATGGTGATGGTAGTGATTGTGGTGGTGATAGTGACGGTGATGGTAGTGATGGTGGTGGTGATAGTAGTTATGATGGTGGTGGTGGTAGTGATGATAGTGGTGACAACGATATCAATGTTACTGACCACCACCACCACCAACAACAACAACAACAAGCGTTCCACTATCACCACCCGGTGACGACGACGCCAGTAAGGACAACAAGGGCGCCACTCAAGACGCCACTGAAGCTGAAGGCACCGTCTGTCTTGGCACTGAAGCGTGCCTGAACTCTTCCTTTCAGGAACATATTTCATAAGAACGTAAGAATCAAGAAGACTGCAAGAGACCATAGGGCCTACACTTGGGAATTCCTTCTTCAAAGTTATCTAAACTTCTATTAAAACAAACCATTATTTCAGCCACTTATTAAGTGGTTACTAAGTCTATTTCAGACTCCAAAGAACCCAAGAATACAGAATGAAGGAGACTGCATGAGACCATAGGGCCTACACTTGGGAGTTCCTTCTTTAAAGTTACCTAAACTTCTCTCAAAACAACCAATAGCTCTGCGCTTACTAGCCTACTTCAGACTCCCAAGAACCTAAGAATATAGAATGAAGGAGACTGCAAGAGACCATAGGACCTACACTAGGGAGTTCCCTAAAACTGTCTGATCTTCTTAAAGCAACTAATAATTCTGCGCTTACTACATAGTTACTAAGTCTATTTCAGACTCCCAAGAACCCAAGAATACAGAATAAAGGAGACTGCAGGAGACCATAGGGCCTACACTAGGCAGTTCCACCCTTAAAGAACCCAAGAATACAGAATGAAGGAGACTGAAAGAGACCATAGGGCCTACACTACGCAGTTCCACCCTTAAAGAACCCAAGAATACAGAATGAAGGAGACTGCAGGAGACCATAGGGCCTACACTAGGCAGTTCCACCCTTAAAGAACCCAAAAATACAGAATGAAGGAGACTGAAAGAGACCATAAGACTTACACTACGCAGTTCCATCCTTAAAGAAGCCAAGAATACACAAACAATAAACAAACTCCTCAATGTTGTGACGTCACAGACGAGGACATAAATTGACACAATCCTGACACTGTTCCCATCCAAGTTACCAATTTTTCTTTTCTTTTTACATATTTCCAACTTCAACTGAAACCGATTTCACACAAGAATACACACCACTAAACACCATACTGTACCATGTTCAAATGTCCCCTAAATTGCATATTTCGAGATCAATATTCGAGTGATCAATACAACACCATTGACATCTTACCATATTGGATGTCTTTTTTTTTTATTTTTCGTTTCTTTATATTTTATATTTCATTTTGCTTCTTACCCCATAAGGCAGTGGGCGGGATACAGGTATGACCCGTCATCCATGAGTTCCTCCTTCCTACTTCCTCTTCCTTCCTCCTTCCTCTTCCTTCCCCTTCCCTCCTTCTCCCTTCCTACTCCCTTTCTCCTCTTCCTTCTTCCTTTCTTTTCTCTCCTCCTCCCTCTTCCTTCCCCCTTCCTCCTCCTTCTCCTTCCTCCTTTGCCCTCCCTTCCTTCCTTCCTTCCTTCCTTCCGCTGACATTGACAAACTCGATGAAATTGTGCCCTGGGTTCCGATGAATCAATTATGTTGCTGGCAATCTGCGTCCACACTCTCCCCGGTGTTCCCGTCATGTTCGCCACATGGTGGCGACAATGTGAAAGGAATTAACCAGCCAAACATAAGAATGGAAGTATTTAAACCCATTTCTGTGAGTAATGGAAGTATTTAAACCCATTTCTGTGAGTGGGAAAGATATTGTGGAGGCGTTAAAAGAGAGGAAGTGGAATTGGGTAGCAGGTAAGTTAGTGTGAATGACTGATGAGCGATGGAGCAAGTGTCTTACTGACTGGACGCCGCGAGATGGGAAGCGTGGACGGGAGATACCAGACAGGTGGAGAGACGAGATAGAGAAGTTTGCAGGAGTGACGTCTGGGGGATGGGGGAGAGTGTGGGGGACAGGGGGAGAGTGTGGGGGACAGGGGGAGAGTGTGGGGGGTGGGGGAGAGTGTGGGGGACAGGGGGAGAGTGTGGGGGACAGGGGGAGAGTGTGGGGGATGGGGGAGAGTGTGGGGGACAGGGGGAGAGTGTGGGGGACGGGGGAGAGTGTGGGAAACGGGGGAGTGTGTGAGGGGATGGGGGAGAGTGTAGGGGGACGGGGGAGAGTATGGGGGATGGGGAGAATGTGGGAGATAGGGGGAAACGGGGGAGTGTGGGGGATAAGGAAACGGGGGATGGGGGAGTGGGGGGGATGGGGGGAGATGGGTGAAGTTCCCTTCCCCGTTTGTTCACCCATGGCGCATGCACGAATAGGGGGGGGAACTAGAGTTTGTGGGGGGATTCTTTCAGCACCCACTCTTTCCCTCCCTCCCTCCACCTGTTCCCTCCATTCCACTTGACCTTTCCATTCCCATTTGACCTTTTCTATTCCATTACCTCTTCCTATCACTGCATTCCACTCCATTCTAATACCTCTTCTTCCTCCTCCTCCTCTTCTTCTTCCTCCTCTTTCTCCATCTTGTCATCCTCCTCCTCCCTCTCTTCTTCCTCCTCCTCCCTCCCTTCTTCTTCCTCCTGCCTCTCTTCTTCTTCTTCTTCTTCTTCCTCCTCCTCCACCTTGTCATCCTCCCTCTTTTATTCCTCCTCCTCCTCTTCTCTACCTCCTCCACCTTGTCATCCTCCCTCTTTTCTTCCTCATCCTCCTACTCCCTCTTCCTCCTCCTCCTCTCAATCTTGTCATCCTTCCTCCTCCTCCTCCTCCCTCTTCCTCCTCCTCCTTTCCAATCTTGTCATCCTTCCTCCTGCTCCTCCTCCTCCTCCTCTTGCATCCCCTCCGTTGCATGCATTTGCAGGTCCTATCTTGCCCCCCTCCCCCCCTCCCCCCTTCCACTTCCCAAGACGAAGCTCCCTCTTCCCTCCTATCCCGCCTCCATCTTCAACTGACATCCCCACTGGCAACGTCACTGTCATTTCCTCTTCCTCCTCCTCCTACTCCCTCTTCTCCTCCTCCTCCTACTCCCTCTCCTCCTCTTTCTCCTCCTCCTACTCTCTGTCCTCCTTGTCCTTCTCCTCCTCTTCTTTTCTATTTCGGTCACTCTTTCCCCTTTACCTCGTATTTTGTAATAAACAATTAAATACACTAAAACAACAACAACAATAATACTAAAAATTTAATGATACAACAAAAAATTAATATAATCAAATAATAACAACTACTAATATAATGATACAATATTAACACTGCTACTACTATTAATAATTAATAAACCAAAATAAACACATTTATAGAAATAACACAAACGTGTCGTGACGACAATAAAAGACAAAACACGCCAAAGCCAAAAGAGCAATGAAACACAAAATGATAAAAAATCACGACAAAAAATAACAATAATAACGATGATGGTGGTGGTAGTGGTGGTGGTGGTTGTTGAAAAAGTGATGGTAGTGGAGGTGATCGTATTGGTTGTTTTGGAAATAACGGTGGTGAGAATGGTGGTGGTGGTGAGAATGGTGATGGTGGTGAGAATGGTGATGGTGGTGAGAATGGTGGTGGTGAGAATGGTTGTGGTGAGATCGGTGGTGAGAATGGTGGTGGTGAGAATGTGGTGGTGAGATTGGTGATGAGAATGGTGGTGGTGATGAGAATGGTGGTGGTGAGAATGGTGGTGGTGAGAATGGTGGTGGTGAGAATGGTGGTAGTGATGAGAATGGTGGTGAGAATGGTGGTAGTGATGAGAATGGTGGTGAGAATGGTGGTGGTGAGAATGGTGGTGGTGGTAGTGAAAATGGTGATGAGAATGGTGGTGGTGAGAATGGTGGTGAGAATGGTGATGAGAATGGTGGTGGTGAGAATGGTGGTGGTGAGAATGGTCGTGGTGGTGAGAATGGTCGTGGTGGTGAGAATGGTGGTGGTGATGTGTGTCCCTGTATTATCTGCATAACTGTGACGTTTGTGGCTGCCTATCTCTCTCTCTCTCTCTCTCTCTCTCTCTCTCTCTCTCTCTCTCTCTCTCTCTCTCTGGGCAGCCGAGACGCTCGACAAGAGGAAAAGCGAGACGAGATGAGACGAGAGAAGACGAAAAGAAAGAAGAGGAGGAAGGAGGAGGAGGAAGAGAAAGGGGAGGTCAAGTGGGAGGCAAGATAACGGAGGGAGGGAGGGAGGGAAGGGAGAACGAGAGTGGGAGAAGTATGGTGGGAGAGTAAAGGAGAGTGAAAGTGGGAGGGGTATGGTGGGAGAGTATAAAATGGGAGAGGGATGGTGGGAGATTATGGGAGGGAGAGGGATGGTGGGAGATTATGGGAGGGAGAGGGATGGTGGAAGATTAGGGGTGGGAGAGGGTTGATGAGAGGGTGAAATTGAGAGAGGGATGGTGGGAGAGTAAGGGAGAGGGATGGTGGGAGAGTAAGGGAGAGGGATGGTGGGAGAGTATGGGAGAGGGATGGTGGGAGAGTATGGGAGAGGGGTGGTGGGAGAGTATGGGAGAGGGATGGTGGGAGAGTAAGGGAGGGAGAGGGATGGTGGGAGAGTAAGGGAGAGGGATGGTGGGAGAGTATGGGAGAGGGATGGTGGGAGATTAAGGGAGGGAGAGGGATGGTAGGAAAGTAAGGGTGGGAGATTGAGAGAGTGAGTGAGAGAGGGAGCGTGAGACTGAGAAGGAAAGTGGGGGTGAATGTGAAAACGGAAGTGAGAACTGAAGCTAGAGGGAGCAGAAGTGAGAGTAGGGAAAACATGTGAGACATAAGAATGAAACCGGGAGGAGGGAATGGAAGAAAATGGAAAGTGGGAGGGAGAAAACGGGAAGAGGGAGAAAACGGGAAATTGCAGAGGAGTGGGAGACAAAGTCAAGGTGAGGAGAAATTGTTAACTGTATGATATTCATTTTTAACGTTTTTCAAAAATTTATTCACAAAATAAAACAACTACGACTACCAGCTCCCGAACTACAACTACCAGCCCCTACAACAACAACAACAACTACTACTACGAATTAGTTGCTTTATCAGGTCATCTCAATCAGTATATTTAACATTTCGGATTTTTATTCAATAATACTACAACTATTACCATTACTAATACAAATATATTTTCTTTTTTAACCAAACGCAAGTTGCCACTACCTCTTCCTTCTCAGTTCCAAACGAATCATGAACTGTCACGCCTTATCTCCTCCTTCCCTCCTTCCCCTTCCTCCCCCCATACACCCTTCGACTCTGGTTGACCTTGCTTTCAACCTCTCTCTCTTTCTCTCTCTCTCTCTCTCTTCCCTCTTCCACGCGTTTCTCAAGATATCCAACCCTCCATGTTCCACTTGCCTACTTCCTCTCTCCCTCCCCTCCTCCCTCTCCCCCCTCCCCCTCCCACCAGCTGTTCCACCCCTCCCTCTCCCACCTCCCCCCTCCCCCTCCCACCAGCTGTCGAAGAGACGACCCCCTACCAACCTACCAACGTGTCTCTTCTCTCAACCAAGACCTTGCCACTTCCAATGCATAAGTGTGTGTGTGTGTGTGTGTGTGTGTGTGTGTGTGTGTGTGTGTGTGTGTGTGTGTGTGTGTGTGTGTGCGTGCTTGTGTGTGTGTGTGCGTGTGTGTGTGTGCTTGTGTGTGTGTGTGCTTGTGTGTGCGTGTGCTTTGTGTGTGTGCTTGTGTGTGTGTGTGTGCTTGTGTGCGTGTGCTTGTATGTGCTTGTATGTGTGTGTTTGTGTGTGTGTGTGTGTGCGTGCTTGTGTGTGTGCCCTTGTGTATGTGTGCTTGTGTGTATGTGCTTGTGTGTGTGTGTGTGTGTGTGTGTGTGTGTGTGTGTGTTTACCTATTTGTAGTATAAAATAAATAATCAACATTCACCTATTTATTTTGACAAGTTGACACATCTTTTCAGAGAGAGGTTTCTGTACATGTTTTTTTATTGATAATTCTTTCCCATAATTTTGTGTACCCCGAACTAGAAGATATTTTTTCTAAAAATATCCACATCTTTCGCTCATCTGAATCAAATCACCTCTTCCTCTTTCTTTTGACGATGGCAGACTTCTCTTTCCTTATATGGTTTGTCTGCACGATGAAGAATGTGGTTGATGCTATTTTCTCGATCTTGTTTATATACGTATGTATGCGTATATACATTATGTGATTTCTCATGTACATTATATATATATATATATATATATATATATATGTAAGGTTTAAGTTGGGAGCACGCACACCATTGCTGCATACACCAATTACGGGCGGACAAGATTCTCGACGAGTAAATTTTTATCAATATTTTCGTCTAAGCAATAAAAAGCCAGTTTTATGTTCATGTGTGTGCGTGCACGCGCGTGTGTGTATGTGTGTTTATTTGTGTGTGTGTATTTCATACATAAAACAAACACTGCTCAAAAGCTGAGAAGCTGTATTCACTGACGGTGCTCTCTCTCTCTCTCTCTCTCTCTCTCTCTCTCTCTCTCTCTGAAATTTGCTTCTACATCAGCCCAACCGCAGTGATTGGATAAGTGAGGACAACACTGGAGGGACACAGAGAGAGACAGAGAGAAAGAGAGAAAGAGAGAGAGCAAGAGTAAGCAAAGAAAGAGCGAACGAGAGAGAGAGAGAGAACAAAAGTGAGTGAAAGAAAGCAAGAGCGAGGGAGAGCAAGATCGAGCAATTGAGCGAAAGAAATATAGGAGAAAATAGTGAGAGAGAGAGAGAGAGAGAGAGAGAGAGAGAGAGAGCAAGATCGAGCAATCGAGCGAAAGAAATATAGGAGAAAAGAGTGAGTGAGCGAGAGAGAGAGAGAGAGAGAGAGAGAGAGGGAAAGCATGAGCGAGCAATCGAGCGAGAGAAATAGAGAGAGATAGAGAGAGAAAAAAAAACAGCGTGGGAGAGAGAGCGAGCAAAAGCGAGGCCCTTTAACTTCGTTTCTCTTCACGAAAAGGGACGAACCCAAGAACCCTTGAGTTCAAGACAATAACACACCCACTCATCCAAGTTCCCACCCTCCCTCCCTCCCCCCAGCAAACCCCGCCCACACTATCCCCCCTCTCTCTCTCTCTCTCTCTCTCTCTCTCTCTCTCTCTCTAAAAAAAAAAAAAAAAAAAAAAAAAAAACACGAAAGCCTTTTATAACTTCAATTTACTTTCTAGGGCGAGAGAGAATATCCCACGTACCCCTACACAATCTTCTTGTCAATTACCATCACCCCCCTTCCCCTCCCCCTCGTTTTCTTTGCGCAAGTTGGGCACTCACACTCCGTTTTCTACTGCTATTTTGACAGTGCTATCTCTACGATCCCAAGTGCTGCCATTATTCAATTGGCTTCGTTCTGTGCCGGACTTGGCGATCTGGAATGTGGATGTGTGTGCGCGATTGTGAAATTGTGCGTCTATCTGTGGGAGCGCGTTTTTTCTGTGTATGTGAGTGTGTGTACCGGTATGTGTGTGTGTATGTGTGTACCGGTATGTGTGTGTGTATGTGTGTACCGGTATGTGTGTGTGTGTGCGTACTGGTATGTGTGTGTCTATGAATGTGTGGTAGTATGTGTCTGTTTGTGTGTGTATGTATGCGTCTGTGAGTGTGTGAATATGTGTGTGGAGATGGGTTGAACGCAAAATTTCGTGTATGTGTATGTAACTCGAGCATACAAATATATAAGAAAAGTTGCGTAATCGGTAAGTCACTATAGCACTTGTCATGCGATAGCCGGGTTCGAGTCCTTGGCAGTACCGCATATCAATTTCTGCATGTTAGCCTCCATCGGGTCTCCCGATGTTGATGGCTTAGAATTAAAGTGTATTGTGGGTGTTAAAATGTATATATTTATACACATATATATCGAGAATCGACCAACACCATCTGCAAGACACTTGACTGAAGGCAACGTCTTAACTTGTATACCTCTTGACGTCGAAGCACTGTTTACAAACATCCCTCTCGACCACACACACACACACACACACACACACACACACACGAGTCAATACACTTTAATACAAAAATGTGACGATTAAAATAGCTTGTCGGCAGCCACAATGACAGACAAAGCCGGTGGTCGATAGAGGTATATTTCCCCATCCCCACTCCCAAATAACTACAAATTTTCCCCCTCTCTCCCCTGCCGCCCGTCTCCTCCCGTCTAGAGGGGTTATCACACTGGGCTATTTTTCCTCCGACATCTTACCTCCAACCTCCATCTGAATAACTAGAATATGAATTATTTATCAAATAACAATTCAACAGTCTGTCTAGTATTCACGTGAGATTGCAATCTAGATTTCTCTAAGAGCATTTTAACAGTTATGTCTAATATTCATACGAGTTTACAATCTAGCTTTCTCTAAGAACATTTCTACTATAAGTCATTCCTATAGGTTTACAATATCTTAGTTCATCTTTCAACTTTGCTGACGGAAAGATAATTTGACAGTTGGAGATTTGAAAATTCAAATATTGTAACCGTCGTTTTTGCTATAACGAACTCTCAACGGTCGAAGCTGGTGAAGCCCAGTGTAATAATCCCATCAACTTTGCTATATATAACGGAAAGACAATTTGACAGTTGGAGATTTGAAAATTCAAATATTGTAACCGTCGTTTTTGCTCTAACGAACACTCAACGGTCGAAGCTGGTGGAAGCCCAGTGTGATAATCCCTGAACGCTTAAGCCCCCATCCGCCCCCAAACCGCCCCCCATCCGCCAAACGATCTGAAACACGATTACGGGCGTTCCCTTTGAGTCTCGGTGATAACGTCATTTACAAACACGCTGGCGGATCCGCGGCGGGTCCGCGCATCCTCTCGGCGCGGCGCGGGGGCTATTTTGGAACCGATTGGCAGCTGATTGGCATTGATGTGACCGTCATCCAATCACTTGATTTCGTATGGGCCCAATCAAACTTTCGCTTCACGTGAGCACGCGCGTGCCTGCACGCACGCACGCACACACACACACACAAAGCGCACACAAGCACGCACATACTGCGAACCGGTACTCCAACTCTGATGGGCAAGATATTCTTTGTGCGTACATATGTGTGTGACTGTGTGTGTGTGTGTGTGTGTGTGTGTGTGTGTGTGTGTGATGTATGTGTGTGTGTGTGAATTTCGTGGTTTTATTGTTGGCATTAACATGCCCTAAACGCGAATATATCCAGCTATTAATAATCTTCATATTGAGGTGGTGGGGGAGTGGGATTTCGCGAGCAAAAAAAAAGTTACCATGACAACCACGGGATTTATATCGTAACTCCCACGCGATTACATTTTCATCATATCTTTCCTAAACACCAAGGCTATTTTATGCAGTACAATCTTCAGATTAAATGTATAATTCATTCGCCCCCCTTGATTAATCATTCATGCATTGCATAACACCACAGTCAGAGAGGAAAATATTAAAGTTCGGGAGTCTATATATTTCAACTGCTAACTGCTGTAATATATAGACTTCCTGTTTCCAGTCTTTTCTTCTGCTACGACAAGAAAATACTAGAATTAGGGAGTCTATATATTTCAACTACTAACTGCTGTAATATATGGACTTCCTGTTTCTAGTCTTTTCCTTATGCTCCGATTGTAGTGTCAGTTGTTTTTGTGAATTTGTTACAACATTTTTCATCAGTGAATTCATACATTTGTTTATCTTTTTTTCTAATTTAATTATTATTCTACACTCGAGCCGGCCATGGGACGAAAGGTGGCAGCCATTTCTTCCATTAGCAAAAGCGCAAACTAAGACGCAGGCAACGTAACGTAGGCAACGTAGGCAACGTAGGCGACGTAGCACAGAGAAAAAGTAGATTTCCTGTTGTCTCTCTCTATCTCACTCTGTCTCTCCCTCCCACTCTCACTCTTTGTCTCTCTCTCCCACTCTCACTCTTTGTCTCTCTCTCCCACTCTCACTCTTTGTCTCTCTCTCCCACTCTCACTCTTTGTCTCTCTCTCCCACTCTCACTCTTTGTCTCTCTCTCCCACTCTCACTCTTTGTCTCTCTCCCACTCTCAGTCTCTCTCTCCCACTCTCACTCTTTGTCTCTCTCTCCCACTCTCACTCTTTGTCTCTCCCATTCTCACTCTTTGTCTCTCTCTCCCACTCTCACTCTTTGTCTCTCTCTCCCACTCTCACCGTTTGTCTCTCTCTCATTCTTTGTCTCTCTCTTTGTCCCTCACTATCTCACTTTTACTCTGTCTCTCTATCTCACTCTTTGTCTCTCACTCTCATTCTGTCTCTAACTTGAAATGCTGAGTTAGTACATCTAGATGCATTTCAAGTGAGAGAAGGTCAAACTGCATTTCAATTCAACAACAGGAAATCTGTTTTCGTTCTGTGCTGTGTCACCTGTGTCTGCTGCGTCTCGGTTTGCGCTTAGGCTTAGTGTAGTCTTGGGGTGTCCTCTGCAGGTCCTCCGGGCTATCCACTGAACAGAACACGATCTAACTGTTCAGCTCAAATCATGAACAACTTAATGACCACAACGAGTCCTGAGGCCTAACGGTGTTATTCTTAAAAAATTCTTTCCCTTCCAAGGAAAGATTTATATAAGGAAGATTTTTTAAGAATGCTACCGTAAGATTCTTACGGTGGTATTAAAAAATTCTTTCCCATCCAAGGATTCATATAAGATTTATATAAGGAAAGATTTTTTTAAGATTACCGTAAGATTCTTACGGTGGTATTCTTAAAAAATTCTTTCCCTTCCAAGGATATATACGATTTATATAAGGAAAGATATTTTTTAAGAATACTACCTTAAAATTCTTACAGTGGTATTCTTAAAAAAAAATCTTCTTTCCAAGATTTATATAAGGAAAGATTCTTTAAGAATGTTACCGTAAAATCATTACGGTGGTATTCTTAAAAAAATCTTTCCCTTCCCAGGATCTATATATATGGAAAGTTTTTTTTTTAAAGAATACCACCGTAAATTTCAGCTAAAATCAAGAACAATTTGTTGAACACGTGTCCTGGACCATCTGTTCAGTTCAAATATTGAACAGTTTGTTGAACACACGTTCTGGATTCCATCTGTTAAATTCAAATCATGAACTTGTTGAACGCGTGTCCTGAATTTCCATCTGTTGAAATCATGAACAGTTTGTTGAACACATTGAACTATGCTTCTGTTACCGTCAAATGATCTTGTTCACCAAAACAAAACTTTCAGCTGATGTCCTACGATTTTTGTTAATTAATGATTATTAATTATTAATAATAACCATCAATTTATCATTATTATCATAATGCACACCAATCCTGTATAGCCTACGCATACACATATCTATACCACATACTCAAAACCGCGCAAACACACTGTCACTACGGCGGTCCGGGTTCGAATCCTGCCCAGGGCTGAAATTATTTCAGTATCGCTGCGCTTCGAGTCGTTACACCAACTCTCGTGTGCGGGGAATTGGGTGTGTGTGTGTGCGTGTAAGGTCACAGCATTACCCATAGATCGGTCATACGAGCTCTGAGCTCTCTTCCGGGAGGGAAACAGCTGTCGATCACGAGTCCAACACGTGAATCAAAGACCAAGGTGAATCACACACACACACACACACACACACACACACACACACACACACGATCTTTCAAATAAACGTATCCTTCCTACTTCCAGCTACGGTGCTTTGGCAGTAAATATACCGCTATTGGCAAGCTGCCTACTCTGGCAGAGAAGAGGAGGAGGAGGAAGAGGAGAAGGAAGAAGGAAGGAAAAGGTGGGATTATGACGTCATGTCGTTGTCGTTGTTGTCATTCGCTTGTCGTCCTTGTTGTTGCTGATTTCGTTCTTGTCGTTGTCATCGTCGGTGTCGTCATCATCATTGTCGTCGTCGTCATCATCGTCATCGTGGTCGACATCATCGTCGTCGTTCTCGCCATCGTTGTTGTCGTTCTCGTCATCGATGTCGTCATCACTGTCGTCGTTGTCGTCATCACTGTCGTTCTCGTCATCGTTGTCGTCATTTTCGTCATCAATGTCGTCGTTCTCGTCATCGTTGTCATCAATGTCGTCGTTCTCGTCATCGTTGTCGTCGTTCTCGTCATCAATGTCGTCATTTTCGTCATCGTTGTCGTCGTTTTCGTCATCGTTGTCGTCGTTTTCGTCTTCATCGCCGTTGTCGTTCTCGTCATTGTTGTCGTCGTTCTCGTCATTGTCCTCGTCGTTCTCGTCATCGTTGTCGTCATTTTCGTCATCAATGTCGTCGTTCTCGTCATCGTTGTCGTCGTTCTCGTCATCGCTGTCGTCGTTCTCGTCATCGTTGTTATTTTCGTCATAGTTGTCGTCGTTCTCGTCATCGTTGTCGTCGTTCTCGTCATCAATGTCATCGTTGTCGTCATCGCTGTCGTCGTTCTCGTCATCGTTGTTATTTTCGTCATAGTTGTCGTCGTTCTCGTCATCGTTGTCGTCGTTCTCGTCATCAATGTCATCGTTGTCGTCATCAATATCGTCGTTGTCATCGTTGTTGCCATTTTCGTCATCGTTGTCGTCGTTCTCGTCATCGTTGTCGTCGTTTTCGTCATCGTTGTCGTCGTTCTCGTCATCGTTGTCGTCGTTTTCGTCATCGTCGTCGTCTTTCGGTCCTCCTCAAGTTTCAATCAGCCGAGGGTGACCTTGAGGTCAAGAGACGAATCTTCAGAGGATGCAAGTCGTCAAGGAGGCAATCCACGCGCAAAGATCCTTCAGAGTTCTATCCTGTTAACATCAATCTAGTTCGCGCGCCTAATCAGGTGCAAAATGAAAATTTGTGATACACGCCGGGTGCGACA